>NW_026463957.1:0-75259 GCF_027475565.1 Acinonyx jubatus
CTGACCATGGTTTACCTGCTTTTCAGAGAGAGCTTGGGAGCAGGAGGGGCTGTGTCCTTGGTGCTGAACCTGGAAAGGCCATCTGGACCTCTCACCTCAGCTCCGCCCTGGCCCAGAGGGAGAGTCTAGGGGAGCGGGTTCCCCTCTTGGTAGGAAGCCCCGCCCCGCCCCTTTCTTCCCGGCAGGGAGGGGGGCCCCCGGGGCGTGGCCTGCGGGGTGAGGCCTGAGGGGGTGGGCGGGGCTGGTGCCGGTGCAGCTCTGACCCTGGCCTGAGCTCCCCAGGGATCCACAGCCCTCCCCCTGCCTTCCCACTGGCAGAAACTAAGGGGCTTCCTCCTCCATCTGAAGTGGTCCTCAGCCTCTCGGCTGGCACGCAGGCTCCCGCCTTGTGCGGCTGGCTGGCGTGTGAAAATTCGGGGATTCTAGTCGGGGTGAGCGGGTGGGGCATGGCCCCCCCTCCCTGCCCGCCCCCCTGCAGGCCCCGCAGCCCGGGCGGGAAAGGACACTTTTGCTGAGATGCCTTCTGATTGCGCTCCCTCGTAGAGATTAAGCAAATTAGCCAATTAAAGCATCTCCACTAACTAGGATCCACATTCAGGCAGTTGGCTGTTTACTTGCCACGCGGACAAAGAAACTAAAAAAAGGAACCAAGTCAACATCTCGGAAAGGAAAAATATCTTTGATGAACGAATTAAAACGGAAGATTTCTTGATTTATGGAAAGCAGCTGAAATGATTGTCACTGCAGGTTGGAGGGCCAGGCGCCCTTCCCAGACCTGTTTCTGTCCTTCCCGCAGGAAGGTGCTGGGAGAGGAGGGGTCTCAGCAGAGCAGTTTCGGGGCTCACGACCCCTGCCCCGGGGAAAGCTGGGGTCTGGATGCGGAAGGCGAGCCCAACTCTGATGACAGGATCTCCACCCCAAGGTCAGGGCTGTGCCAGAGATGTGAGCGCAGGGGCTGCTGGTCAACCCGGGCTCCAGGGGAAAATCGCCCTGGTTTGTAGCAGTTGCTGGTTTCCGAGGGGTGAATCCTCCTGCCGGTTGGTCCCCAGCGACCAGGTGGTGAAGTTCCGGAACATTCCACAGCAGGCTGTGAGAGCTGGCCGTCCTCTGAGACGCATGGGTGCGAGTGACCAGGCGGGTCCCCTCCAGGGATCTCACGGCAGATGACAGGGTGGGGGCACCAGGGGGCCCTGGTGGGCTGGCACACCTCACCACATGGCCGCGGGCGACCCTCACCCTCGAGGTCACAGCCAAGGAGGATCTGGCAGATTCAGGCCCTTAACACCAGAGAGGAGAAGCCCTGGGGCAGAGGAGGGGGCGGGCTGTCCGGGAGAGAACCGACCCCCAGGGACAGGCGAGGCCCTGGGGAGGTTCCAGAGGCCCCGACTCTCCTTTGATCAGCGTGGAAGTCAAACCTGGAGGGAAGGGCAGTGGACGCCCTGCACTTGTATCGGAAATATCACGGAAGCAGTGCTTGATTCTTTTGGATTACTCTGAGAATTAGGGTACATTTCCCGCCATCACCTGGGAGTTGTTACACGTGAGATTAAATTTATTTTTCCATCAAGGTTAGTTTCATTTTTCTAGATAAAGCCTTTGCTCAGAAGAGGTGGTTGAGAACAGGAACTCCCCTGCCAGTTGCCAGTGGGGAAAACTTCCTGTGCCTCAGCGTCCCCATCTGTAAAATGGGAATAATAATAACAGTATCTATGGTGTGGAGGATTGACTGCTTTAATATACGTAGAGTACTGAGAACAGATCTGGCCTGCAGTAAATCCCAGGTAAATGTTGGTTAGATACCTCCCAAATATTTGCTGTGGAACTCTGGTACCCAAATTAACTGGATTCGCCTAAAGTCGCCTTTTTATCTATTTGGATCATCCTCACATAATAAAGACCTCATGTTATTATATGTGGTCCTTGCTGGGAAAGAAAGACACATGGCATCATGAGAGCGGCTTTGGGGACCAGACCTGGGCCCTGGGACGAGCTGGGGGCTGATGAGAAACATAGCAGAGCCCCCAAGGAGGTGCTGTTTTTTCTGAGACCTGACAGGTGGGCTGCAGGTAACTAGGTGAGGGGTTGGGGGTGGGGTGGGGTAGATCCTCCAGGAGGAGGGAACAGCATGTGCAAAGGCCCTCAGGTGCCAGGAGCGTGGTGTGTCTAAGGCCAGAGGAGAGGCCAGTGTGGCGGGACCAGGGGGACACTGTGAGCGGTGGGTGGTGGGTCTGGTGAGGGGCGGGTCCCGTGGGAGTTTGGGCTCCGTCCTGAGGGCTGAGGGCCGTCTGGAAGGTTTGAAGCCGGGGTATGACTGGGATCACACTGGCCTTTTTGGATGTTCCCATTTGTAAAGGGATCTTTGCTGGTCTGGGCCTCTCGTTTTCCTCCTCGTTGCCCGTCACAGCCTGTTTCCCGGCTAAGAGCCTGGGTGGGACGGTGGACCTCTGTTTTAGGGCCTTGGTCACGTCTCAGAGGAAACCAGTGCAGAGCGTCAGGAAATGCTGAGCAAGGAAGCCCGGCGTGGGTGGCAGGGGCCTGGGCTCAGTCAGCAGCGGGGCCTTGTTCTGGGCCAAGTCGGGCGCAGGGCTTCGCGCAGAAGCCTCAGGACGCGTCCGGAGTCACAGGGGGGTCGGGTTCCGAACGGCAGTAGCGGCCTCGGGAGCCTTGAGTGGCGAGCACCGCGGGGCCGGGAGTTCGGAGCCTGCCCGGCTGTGGTTGGCGCGGGGACCTGGAGACACGGGCGCATCTCTGGGCCAGCAACCTCAGCGCTCGCGGGTTGTACCCCCACGACATGTGAACATTATGAAAATTCCTCGAGGGGGTAACCCCAGGCCTCTGTGTTCCATCTGCGCCCGCTGAGGGGTGAACGGACGATGTCATTACGAAGCACAAGCAGCATTGGGAGCAAAGACAGAGAATTAACTGCAAATCGGGGGAGCGGTGAAGTTCCGTCACAGGGTCGTTTATGAATAATGAAGAGGCCAACGTGTGGCTGTATTTCAACGAGACTCACGCTTGGCCTGTGGCTTCTCCCTGCGTCGCACGGGCAAACCTTTGTTTCCCGGCACGAGGAGGCTCCCAATTAAATCTTATTCGTCAAGAAGGCGAGACGCGTTTGTGTTTCCCTGGGCTCCCGTTGTTACAAAGTTTGCAGTGTTTCCTCTGAAAAATGCTCCTTCTCTGTTCAAAAGAGCTGGATGGTTGGTGTTTCCCTCTTCTACTGTGAGAAGGAAATGCTACAAGTTCTTTGTCAGGTGATCAATTATCCTCCTTGAAGGATCCCTGAAGTCATCGTGTGAAGATAATGGCTTGTGAAAAATAATACAATTCCATGTTTACATACTGTTGCATGGCAGAGTGAGTTTCCCTCCCCCTCCGGGTCACAGAGCCCGTCAGTTGTCCGTGTTAATGACCTCTGGCTCCAAATACGTTCATCTCTGCCTGTCACGTGTGGGGCTTTGCTGTTTATACCGCGTCAGCTTCTCGAAGCCTGTAATGCGCTCCAATTAGCGATGCGTCCTTCCCTCTCCTACGACTCAGTCTAATTGCTCTTCTCCATGTCCCTCGACAATGAGCACACCATGAGTGTCATTTGTACCTCTGTGTGGAGGAGGAAGGGCTCAAGTTCAGGGTCCCTGGTGGGGAACCGAGGCAATTTCTAGTTCACGGACATCCTCTGCAATCGCCATCAACAACTCGTCAAGGAAACAAGACCTTGGCCCTGTTGGTGAGTAGCAGCCACTTTATGAGCTTGTCGGCATAATCCACGGTCCCTGATCTGTATCGATATGAAATAAGAAACCATTTGAGAGGAGTCAAGAAAACACGGCCTCCCTCCCGCCTCCCCCTCCCATTCGACACTGACTCATTCACGTATGAAATTGCGTCTTTGTGTTGGCGAAGCACGAAAGATCCTGTGTACTCGAATTAATATCATGCGAGCAGAGAGTGGAAACAGGTTATTAAATGTCCCCTCATTTGCCCTCCTCCCAGCAGGCGGAAGTAAGAAACCGGAGGCCCGGATGCAAACCATGAATTCAGGTTCAAGTATTCGGGAGAACCAGCACAGGCTGGGGAAGGGAAAGCGGGGTCGATGTCCCAGATAACTTGAGTTGGAAAGACTTTTATTCAAAGCCTGGCAGTCAGGGTGCCTGGCCGGATCGATGTGTGGAGACTCTTGATCTCGGGGTCGTGGGTTCAAGCCCCATGCTGGGTGCGGAGCTTAATTAAAAAACAAAAAAACCAAACCAACATCCCAACAGGAAAAGCATCCCAGTCATGCAGGCACGGCGTGCAGATTCTGCCAAAGGTTTCGCATCCTGTGTTGTCGTGAATGAGCCTCAACGTTCACGCCAGCATCCAGAGGACCTGTCACAGCACCTCTGACGTTCCTTGACCAGAGGCAAGTGTTCAGGTCCCAGCTCTGCCACCACGTGAGGGCTGGGCAGGTCGTCTTTCCTCCTGGGCTTCAGTCCCCTCATTTGTAACCGCACACCCCTCTGACATCCCTTGGTGCTGCCCAGGGCAGGATAAAGGAGCCTGCGGGACGGACGAGACCCCGCTTCTGCTGGGGTTCCGAGAAGACAACGTCCATCTCAGGACATCCTGAGATGGGTCCCGGGGAGAGTGACGCCTTGAGGTCGCGAGGGACTTGTGCGGGACTCACAGCCTCTGATGGAACAGCAAACCTTCAACTTACCAAAAGTTCCTGTTTGGGGTGGGGGACCCCTCCCTCGCCAACAGGGTGAGTAGGAGGCGGTCAGAGCACATGGGATCCTGTGGCCCTGCAGGGAATCAGTTTCCGTGGTGGGAGACAGGTGGGGCTGGGAAAATCGGATGGGGCGTGTAACCTGCGTATGATACGAGGTCCTTACACTCTTTTTCTTTAGTTTCTAATCTCCCTTCTCCAAAAAGTAAGCTCCGAGGGAAGAAATTTGACATTTTGTCTCCCCGCTCTATCTCGAGCACTTGAAAGAGCGAGTAGCCCCCAGTTTGCCTCTGTAAGTATCTACGGAATGAACAACTGTGCAAACCAGTGTGGTCACAAAACCACCTTGGCTGGGCAAGAACGACGTGCTTCTTGACACGAGGGTTTGTGGCAAATGTGGAGCCGACCCTCCCGTCTTCCCTCAGCTGCAGCCTCTCACCTCCTCGTGTCTTGCCTCCCGGGGTGCAGGGTGGAGGGATGGTCTTTGTCCTCCTCTCTCCCCGCCTCTCCCCTCCGCTCCCAGCCAGTTCCCTCACCTGGGGAGAGGCTTTCCCGGCTGCCGCCTTTTCTGCAGTCCCTCAGCACATCCCCGTTCTTCCATGGATCCCAGGCCAGTTTTAAAAGGCAACCAGTACCCCCAGCCTAAAACTGCCACCACTCTCGAAATGCGTGGACCCGTCCTTCAGGGCTCTTTGGGAGGCTGTCTGCGGGGCCCACGTCCCACACTGGGCAGCAAGGCCTTCCCGGGAGGGGGATGGGCAGCACACCTCCCGCCCACCCCAGACTGGGGACGGTGGCCAGGGGGCAGCGGTCACATCCCAGGCTTGACCTGTGGCCTGCCGCGTGTGTGTGAACAGACGGGAACCCCTCGGAATCGGTTTCTGGATCTATAAAGCGGAAAGAACACGGATTCTCCGGGGCCCGGAGATGCCCCCTTTTCCGTGATGACGTCCCTCTGACCTCCTGGTGTCGTGTCATCGATGGGGCCCCGGCCATCGCCTCCTAATTGAACTGTCAGCGTTTCCCCGCGTAGTGACACGTGAGCGGTGATGCACCTCATCGCGTGTCTGAGATGCGACGAAGGCAGCGTCGTGTGCCGCTGACCGACTAGGAGGAAGGTCAGGTGTGGCCGCGGGCTTGAGAGAGGCCTGTGCGGATCCCAAAATGCGCGGGCTGTTGGCCGCGGCTCTGCCTAGAGAGCGTCCCTGTCCTCCGGGGGGGTCGTGCCTCCTCTCCAGGCCCCAGGACAGGGGCAGGGGGACGGAGCTGATGCTGAGATTCGCTCTCCCGGGGACGGACTGGAGGGGGGGTCCCCGGAAACCCCCAGCCGGGAGCACAGCCGCTCTGCGCGGAGATCTCCGGGACGGCAGGGGTGAGGCCCGGACGGGAGGTCTCCGAGGGGCCTGAGCTGACGTTGTAGGACGGGCGAGGGTTTCCTGGGGCCCAGGGCGGGGCGGCCGGTGGAGGCCCGTGCCCACCTCGGAGGGGGGGGGGCACCACTCGCGCCCTGGTGGGAACGCGCCCCCGCAGATGTGCGGAGGGCACCCGCATGACCGCGCCTGGGGCCTTGGGGCCGCTCTTCCGGGAAGGGGTGACAGGCCCCCCGAACGTGCTGCTGGGCACACGGCTCGACGGGCCCAAGGCAAGAGGCCACTGCAGTGAAAGGGAACCGGCCAGATGACCCCGTTTCCGAGAAGTGCGGGCAGCCAGACGTGAGCGCGTGTCGGCCGCGTCTACGCAGGTGGGGGCCGCGTCGCTGGTTCCTGATCCGGTCGGGCTGCGGGCGGTTTAAGGGACGGGCCGCGGTAACTGGAGAGCCCGGCCAGGCGCCTGCAGGCGGTGTTTCTGGGGAACCGCCGTCTGACCCCCGCGGGAACCGACGACAGCGCTGGGGCCGCGGTGAGGACAGAAAGCGGGCAGACGACCGACCGGAGGAGTTTGAGCCCAGCAGCCTCAGCTTCTGGTTTGCCACTTTCAGAAACTGTGGCTTTTTTTCCCTAAATGAAAATCAGTTCTATTGTAAGAGTTGTAAACATTCGTTGTAAAACTAAATAATCCCGTGAGTACAGCCCAGCATGGCTTCTGCCGGAATTGAGTCCAGAGAGCTGCCTTTTCCACGAGGAGCCATCACGCGTCCCCTGACCCCGCCTGCCCCTGGGGGGAAGCTGAGAGTCATGAGTCTGGCATGCAAGGCTCACGGTGGTCGCATCCCAGGTGACGGGTAGGGGACCGGAGCCATTTGTGGCTCCCCGGGACCCACTTCCCCTCTCTGGAGCTGCCCGGCTTCCTTCTGGGAGCCTCCCTCCCCGGGTGGGAGGGTTGAGGGCGATTCCCAGGGACGCCTTCCACCTGGAAAGCAGAGGGGCGAGGCCTCCCTCTCCCACCCTGCTGTCCGGGCGCTGGGCACTGGTCTAGGGCTGGCCTGTCACATGCTGTTTCCTGGGACTTGGTTTTGAGCCAGGGAAGGAAAGGAGGTTGAGTGGAGGGAGGTCACTTCTCCCGGGGCGTGATCCGGGTCCCCCGGTTCCGCGTGTAACATGCCATCTCTTGGCCGCACGGCCCCTGTGGTTCCTGCCTGGTGCCCCGAGCGCTCGGTCTGTGGGGCTTGAGATCCTGTGGACAAAGCTCGCTGGGCTCACGTCACCCAGGCGGGTCTCCATCAGTCACCGCCGCGGACCTTGTCTGGACCTTGGCCCGCCTGGTGGGTGGTGTAGGAGACGATGTCCCTTGGCTCCCACTCTCCTGCTGCCGGAGGAAAGGCTAACCCTCTGGTGCCAGCATTAGGTGGACCCATCCTTTGAAATATCCTGAGTTCGAAAACAAATTCAACACCTTTTAAATAAGTGGGCTCTTTCAGGATGTGCTCAGGGGACACAGGAGCTCATAGCCTCACTGGGAAAGTCTTTCTCCTTTGCCAATAGGAATTGACTCATAATATTCATCAGAGGCAATTAATTTTACTTTTGCAGGAAGAACAACATCCAGACCAACCTCCAGAAGGATGTCTCTCTCACAAGCCAATCAAATGATAATGTGATTTGAGCAAGAGATTTCATATGCAGTGAACCCGGCCTCCTCCCAGTAATGTCAGAATTGAAAAATAATTTTATTCCCTCCCCTGCCTCCGCCCCCCCACTCCCACCACCCAGTGAATCGTGGAGCTTGAGACAGGTGTTCTGGGTCCACAACCAAGACTTTGCACCTGTGCAGAGATGCTGTGAGTGAGCCGGCTTCTCCAAACCAGACCGATCCATCATTTTCTTGTTCTTTGTTTTAGTCAGGACTCTGGGTGCTAAGTGAGGCATCTCAGTTCAAGTGGGCTCAAACAAACAAAACATCAGGGATGCCAGGGTGGCTCAGTCGGTTACGTGCCCGACTTTGGGTCAGGTCATGATGTCGCAGTTGGTGAGTTCGAGCCCCGCGTCGGGCTCTGTACTGACAGCTCGGAGCCTGGAAACTGCTTCGGATCCCGTGTCTTCCCCTCTCTCTGCCCCTCCCCTGCTCACGCTCTGTCTTTCTCTCTCTCAAAAATAAATAAACATGAAAAACTAAAACTGAAACAAACAAATGAACAAAAACCAAAGAAGACTATAAGGGCTCACACGATGGAAGAGTTTGGAGGGCATCTCACTTCAGGTGTTGCTGGAGACAGGTGCTCACAAAATGTCATCAGGACTCAGTGTCTCTGCTTCGATCGGGTCTAATTGTCTCTGGTGCTGCCATATTTGCCCAGACACCCACCTTCTCCAGCTCAGCTACCACAGTGGAAAGGGAGCCCCTCTTTTCCATTCATATCAGGACAACCTTTTGAGGTTCATCGGAACAGTTATTACCATCTGCTCCTTCGTGACCCAACTGCTGTGGCTAGACTGGTCTCCCTGACCAGACCCCAGAGACCGAAGGTTGGGGAAGGGTGGCTTTTCCAGAGGAGAATCAGGAGACAGGAGGAGGAGTGCCAGATGCTGGTCAGCAAACCCGCCATGTCCCTGCCACTCACCCTGGGGTATCTCTTGTCCCTTGTGGGACATGTGTCTTTAGCGCCCCCTGTGGTCTGGAGGACTCACACTCATCCTCTACTGTGCCTGGAGCCCAGCCAGCCCTCCCCTAGTGCTCCCGAGGGTCACGCGGGATGGGGTCTGCAGGAGCAGGGATGTCTCCTGACCAGAGACCCTGCAAATGGCCCTCCTCTGAACGTCCCACGACAGGGCAGTTCTTTGCCGCCATACCGTTCTTCCTGAACATTTCTGGGAGCAACATCTTAGAGACCCATGTAAGGGTGATTTCAGGGCAGCTGGAATGAAGACCAATTTGGGGGCGAGTTCCCCTGTGCAGAAATGTGGCGATTGAGCAGTTTTCTGCAGCCCAGGGGTGAAATACACAGGCTCTGGACCCAGAACATGGGATCAGGTCCCAGCTCTGCCACCGAGAGCTCTGTGATCTTGGCTAACTCTCTTAAGCTCTGCCTCCGTTTCTCCATCTGTAAAATGGCCTGAGAGTAATAGTGACCTCCAAATGGGTTGTGAGATTTAGTGAGCCAATGTGTGCCAATCGCAGCACACGGTAAGTTCCCAGTGAATGTCACCTGCCACTAACCCTACCTGGTCACACACTTTCTCGTGAGATAGCCAAGATGTGTATCCATTTCAAAGATCAGGAACCTGGGGCACGAAGTGTTCAGCACTTCTTACAAATACCTCCATTTATGCTGTGTCTCAGTCACCAATGTTAGGAATGAGCAAGGAGAAACAATAGACCAAGGTGATTTGCTTTCCACGTGCCCCTCAGAGGCTCTTGGCAACATCACCCGAATTAGCGACCGCCTGGTGACGACAGCCGGGCACAGGGGGAGAGGAGACCTGGGGTGTCAGGTACAAGGCCAGCTGTGCTGCCTGCCCTATTTCCTTTACCGTTATGTCAGCCCATTTTATGGATGAGGAAACTAAAGTCCGGATGAGTGAAACAGCTCGCCGGAAATCACAGAAGTATCGGGGCTGGGGTTCAAACCCACGGCAGTCTGACTCCAAGGCCCGTGCGGTTTTGACTCTACGTTATTTCTTTTTCAGAGGAATAAGAGTGAAGCCATGGGTAGAGCCCACATCTTTGGTGGATAATGGGCCACTGGATGATCAAGTAGTGTCCGTGTTTGTATTAGGAAACTCACTTTAACATTTCTAAAACATGAATTACTTTTTCGCAATAACTGGGAACCATTCTTGATGAATAGCGAGCATGAATCGACTCTGTGGCTCAAGAACAGCCGGCTGGGGACAGACCCGAAGCCTGCAGACATGAGTGGGTCCTGCCTGAGCTGACGGGAAGGGCTGCAGTCCTTCATGGGGATTCTCTGAAACCACAGAGGAGCAGGTCAAGAAGGGGCATGTCTGGGGCACCTGAGTGGCTCAGTCAGTGGAGCGTCCGACTTCGGCTCAGGTCATGATCTCGCGGTTCGTGAGTTCGAGCCCCGCGTTGGGCTCTGTGCTGACAGCTAGGGGTCTGGAGCCTGCTCGGATTCTGTGTCTCCTTCTCTCTCCACCCTGCCCCTGCTTGTGCTCTGTCTCTCTCTGTCTTTCAAAAATGAATAAACATTAAAAAGAAAATTCAAAAAAAAAGAAGGGGCATGTCTCTCATCTGACAGGAAAGTCCCCTGGCTTTGTGTCCCAGAACCTGTGTTGGGAACTGACGTCCCACCTGCAAGCCACACGGGTGGGCATTCTGTGCCCGTGTCACTGTGTCCTCTCAGGCACAAGACCCAAGTGTTGGAGAGGGTTTGGGCGAATCTGATTTGATGTGTTTTCTTCTTTTAACTTGCAGAGAATTCACTGCTAGGACCAGCTAGGTCTGAATTCTACCTTTCCCATCAGGAGGACTGGAACCCAGCTTTGAGCCCAGAAGAAACCAAGTCCCTGCCCGACCTAGAGCTGTCTGGGCCCCAGCAGCCTGTCTGACCAGGAACTCCCCACTCACTTGGAGAAGATCGGTCAGAGGCCAGGGTGTAGACGGGAGCTGCTCTGCGCCAGGGTCCGCACCTGTTCCCTGCTGGGAGGCCTGGGAACTCGGCTCTGGTTCTCGGGCCCCCCAGGTGGGGCCGCCCCGTTAGCGTGTGGGTGTCGCGCGTCCCGCCGGCTCCAGACTCTTCCCTTCCCGCCTCTCGGCTTCGGGGAGCCTGGGGACACTGGCTCACCTACTGCACACTGTGGCAAGGTGTCCCCCAGCCCCGCGTCCCGCTGGTGCCCCGTCTGCTGACACCTCGCCAGATGACCCGGGGCCAGGCCCCGCCGACCCCTTCACCCCGGAGGTGCATCCCAGGGCCCGTTTCGTGGCTCATTCAAAAGGAAGGAGGACTTTTCCTCCCAACACAGCCCGGTGCCTGGACCATTCTGATTAAAGCCACCCAAACCCCAGCAAGCTCTGCGTTAGGCCCCCAACAGAGGTGGCCCACCAGGCCCGAGGGCACATCTGGTCACAGCGAATGAAGCTCGGACGGGGAGGGAGCAGAGCGGGCCTGACTCCCATCATGCGGTGGAGGCCCGATCGACACCCACAAACGACGGGGATCCAGGCCCCCCTGAAGACGGCTGTTTGGCGCAAATACATCTGAGAAAGGTTTAATTGAATGCTAACGGGGACGTTATTCCTGGAGCAGTTGTTAGCCCCAGGGGACTTCAGCGCCTGACCCTGCTCACACAGTCTCTGTGCACGGGCACGGGTCCCTTCCCTCCTGCCGTCCTGGCTGCTCCAGGTGGAGACCAGTGAGGCCAGCCCGGCCAGCCCTCAGCTCAAAGCAGGGGGACGCAGGGCCTGAGCGGGGGAGTAGGGGCTTGCCTGGGGTGGGGGGGAGTTTCAGGAGGGGGAGCATGAGCCACAGCCCTGCGTCGACAGGCCGAGGCCTTCCCGACGCCCCTGCCCGGCCTGTCCACGGGTCCCCGCCGGGCTCCATGGTGGCTCCCACCGGAGGCTCCCTCCTGCGGCTCTCCGTGCTCCCCGGGGCTTCGAGGTCCCGCGGTTCCTTGGAGATGCTCCATCATCCCTCCACGTGCCAGGAAAGACCCTCCTGGGACTGCAGACTCCGAGAGCCTGTCCTGGCTAAAATGTAGTGGTTGCACCATCTGGGTGCTGGGGTTACAGGAGGCAGAATCCACGTTGGGTTCTGAGGTGAGGACCAGAGGAAGTGACAAGGATGTGGGGGCAGGTCGGCCTTGGGGTGTGGGCAGGAGGAGCGATGGGAGGCTTGCCGTCGGGGCAGATGGGTGGGGCTCGGGGTGAACTAAGCCTTCCAGGGAGAACTGATGGGGCCTCACCCACGGAAGGCAGCAGGGCCACAGGGCCAGTGTCCATCCCGGGACCTGTGCCCGGTGCGATGCCCCTTTCCCGACCCTGCCTGGGACCTGCATGAGTACAGGTCAAAGCGGGCGGGAACCTCGGGGTCACCTCCTCACACCCCTCACGTCAGAGGGCGGCAGGCAGCACCGAGGCCCCACTGGCTGTGCTGTGACCTGGGCACATAGCAGGAGCAGACGGCGGACTAGGGTCACAGGTCCCTGGACTCCAGACTCCTGCGTGGCCATTAATGCCTGGAGTGCTCCGCCATGGTCCTCCGGAGGGGGAGGAGGGGGGCTCACATACTGAACCAGCTTTAAAAAAAGTCATGTTGCCTGCTAAGGGGAGAAAAGAAAAGAACAGGCAAATAATTGCTATGTTGCATCTTTCCTGAGTGATTCAACGAACACAGATTCAAAAGAAAGAAGCACGGCATTTTTGTCGAAGTCTAGAAAAGCCTGAGGGGCTTTGGAAAAACTAATTGGGCCACCCTTTTCATAACTGCTTTCACATCAGGCAACCCCAGCCCCCCGAGACGACAGCAAGTGGCACTTGCAGGCCCTTCGGGCACCGGAAATGTCCGGTGTGACTTTACAAGTCCCCAGCGCAGACGTACAGTTGTTTGTCCCCCGATCGATGCTGACTGAGCACCTGCTGTGTCGGATCCTGGCGGAGGGCCCGGGCATGGATGAGACCCGAGAATGGCAAGGAGCTGCTGTCCCCCCCAGGGGGCCGGAGAAGAGGCAGGTAAACAGAGACTATCCAAGAGCGACCTGAGGGGAGTAAGCTGCGGGGGCACGACAGGGGGCTGTCACCTGAGGTCCAGGCTTCCCGGAAGAGGGGGCCCTGGAACGGAGACCCAGGAGAGGGGGGAGCTGCCCGGGACGGCCTGCGGGGAGAGGACTCCGGCAGAGGGAGCACGACCAGCAAGGGGCCCCCTTGTGTCGCTCTGTGTCGCTTCTGGGGAGCAGCAAACTCTCGGATGTCCCTCTTTCCCGGCTCCTGTCTCTGCGCCTTCGCGAGGGCGGCCCTGTGGCAGCCAGATTGGTGGCAGCTCGGCACGAGGGTTCTGCCGGATGATTGGTGTTTCTTGACCCTTCCCTTCAGCAAATGCAGGGGCGCAGCTTCTAGAATCCACCCTGTTTGTTTTCAAACACGTTCTTCCAAGGCCCGAAGGTTCGTCCGTCAGTGGAATTCGATTCACGGGTGCGTGCGTTCACTCACTCGCGCATTCCACAAAGATTTAGGAAGTGTCGACGACGTGTCTGACGCTGTTCTGGGTGCTGGGAACAGAGCAGTGGAAAAACAGACGTGCAGAGCTCCCTGCCCTTGTGGGCCGAGCTCCTAATGTAGAAAGAGGAACGCTGCCATGAATGGAAGTCGGTAAGGGGAGTGGTCTGGCAGGTCTGGCCAGTGCTTTGGTGAGGAATAAAGCAGGGAAGGGAGCCAGGGAGTGTGTGGGATGTGGTGGGGGATGTTATTCTACAAGTGGGGTCCGGGAGATTTCCCTGAAAAAGTGACAGGCGAGGGAGCGGCCATGAGACTCTCTGGGGGAGGAGCTTTCCCAGCAGAGGTAATGGCTGCGCAAAGGCCCTGGGGTAGGCATGCACCCGGCATTTCCAGGCACAGCCAGGAGGGTGGTGGAGCCAGAGAGGAGGGAGAGAGGGGTAGGGGCCGGGGAGTCAGCAGTGAGCGGGGGGCTGGGTCGGGCACTCATTCCACTGCTGGCTCCGTTGAACTCGCTTCTTGAACACGACCTGGCCTCGGCCGTCCCACAGTCCCGTGGCTGCTGACGTGTCCAGTTTGGGCAGCTGCGTGGCTGGGCGGCCCGGGGCCCGCTCTGCGCGGGTCTCTCATTTGTGGCACTTCTCACGTTCGCTCCCTCCCGAGTCTGGACCATTTATGGGTCTCATTACACCCTGGCCTGGAGAACGAGGCCGGCAAATGGCTCATAACGCATCTTTTTAAAGGTTAATGGTCACTGGCGAGGGAAGAAAGGGCCACGGAGCACGGATGTTCTCTTTGATGAGGAGGATTTTCAATTAAGTGAAATGAGGGCCACGCCTCCTCACAGGTTCCTGGTCTGATTACCAGGCAGCCAAGGAGGCCTCGGGGTGTCTCGCAGGCCGGGCCGTCAGCCCCGTGTGAGCTCCGAGCGCTGTTACCTAAGCTGCTCCCACGCAAAGGAGAGCGGGTCGGGCGGTCCCAGCCCTGCCGGCTGCTCAGCCCAGGTGAGCCGTGTGCGAGGAGAGAGGGTTCCGGAGAGACCGCGCTCTGGCCAGTGACTGCTGGGACGGCAGGGTTGGGTCTGTTTTCGGATTCACTGTGCAGGGAGCCTGGCCGCCCCGGCCACGGCAGGTGTGCAGGCGCAGGGTTGATCTCAAATACTGGGTCCCGCTCGGTCACCCTGGGGCGAGAAGGAAAATCGCCCCAAGCACGCTCCGGGCCACACCTCGCCAAACTCCGGCAGCGTTTCCTGCTTAATTATTTCATTCCTTCTGTTATTCAGGGATGATTTATTGAGTACCCACTATATTAGTTATCTTTTGCTGAGTAACAGATTATCATAAACTTAGCAGCTTAAACAATACTCATTCATTATTCCATAGTGTCTGTGGGTCGGAAATCGGGGCCCAGCTTTTCTGGGTCCTCTGCTCAAGGTCTCTTGCAGGCTACAATCAAGGGGTCAGCTGGCATGGGGTCTCATCTGAAGGCTCAACAGGGGAATGATCCACTCCCAAGCTCACTCACATGGTTATTGACATGATTTGATTCCTTTGGGCTGCTTTGCTGAGGGCCTCAGTTCCTCACTGGCTATTGGCTGAAGGGTGTCCTCAGATCCCTGCCACATGGGTTCCCCCCAACAAGGCAATGTGCTTCATCAAATCTAGCAAAGAGCAAGTCTTCCAGCAAGATGGGAGGCACTATCTTATATTACCTAATCATGAATCGGCATGCCATCAGTGTTGAGGTAGTCCACTGGTTAAAAGCAAGTTACTAAAGGGAAGATTATACAAGGTGGTGAATCCCAGAAGATGGGAATTTGGGGCGTCATCTTAGAAGGTGCCTACCACAGTGGATCATGGGGGACGGCCTCTAAGATAAGTCCCAGTGATCCCTGTCTCCTGGCATTCATGCTCTTGTATGATGATAGCTTCCCCCTGAGTGTGTGTGTGTGTGTGTGCGTGTGTGTACCTATGACTCGATTCTAAGCAATAAGATATGGCAAATCCAATGGGATCTCTCTTTCATGGTTCTGTGGCTCTTGTCTCACCAGTGGACTCCTTCCCTGGCTTTGATGAAGCAGGTTGTCATGTTGGAGAGACTCATGTGTCAGAGAGGGTGGCCTCTGGTCTACAGCCAGCTAGGAACTGAGACCCTCAGTCTAAGGCCTGGGGGGACTGTTTCCTGACAACAACTACGTGAGCTTGGTGGTGGGGTAGGGTGTCAGACCCTTCCCCAGCTGAGCCTTCAGATGAGGCCCCTGCCCCAGTCAACAACTTGCATACAGCCTGTGAGAGACCCTGGAAAAGAGAACCCAACTGAGCCAGGCCCATATTCCTACTCACAGAAATGGTGAGATAATAAACTTGTGTTGTCCTTAGCTGCTAAGTGTGGTAATGTGTTACACAGCAGTAGAAAACTAACACACCCCCTTAATGCCAGTGACTGAGCTGGGCCTTCTGGAAAGGTTTCTCTTTGGAGACCAGCTTCAGGAGTGTTCTGACATTGGCTCCACACAGGCAATGTCAGGTGAACACCTTTTATAACCCCGTTTTGTGTTTGGGCAGAAAAACAGTGGTTAACAAAGCCTGGGAAAGTGTGCGGCATTTAAATGCACCTGCAGTTTTAAGCCTCTTGGAGCCCAGCTGAGAGACGCTGTGACAGGCGCAGGTGATGACTCACGTGGGACTCGGTCTGTGGAGGGGACAATGGAGAGGAAGGGGCTTCAGGCTGGTCTTCAGGTTGACGGTGGGTTGTCGAAAAGGGCATTAAGTGAACAAGAGAGGGAACGAGACAGGGCCAAAAGGATGCCAACCAGACACTGGGAAGCCCCAAATGTCAGCCTCCTGTGTCTCTCATCCCTGCTGTGACCACCTGGGCCGGGCCACCTGCCTGTTGACTCCCATAGTCTCCTCCATGGTGCTCCACTGTCTCCTCTTGTCCGTTGCTGGGGAATTCCCGATACTGTGTCCGGAGGGGTGTTCTAAACTTCCCAAGTCAAAAATTCTCCCCTTACACTGGGGCCGAAACTCGAATTCCTGACTGGGGGTGATGTGGCCCTCCACAGTGGGTCCTGCTGGCTCCTGTGGCCTCCTCTCTGACAACCGTCCCCTGACCTCTGCACCGGTCAGAGCAGCCCCCTCGGTACTCTATCAGAGGCAGGTTGCCCTCCTGCCTGCGTCAGCCTGGACCGCCCCTCCCCTGCTTCTCTCCTTCTTGGCCTTCGGATCTCGAGCTGGGTGTCCTCCTCCAGCACGATGTCTAACCGCTCAGACCAACTCACTTAACCCAGTGACACCTCTGTGACCACTCTGAGCCGCTTTATTCTCCTATTATTCTCCTTTATTCTTCGGGACCATAGTGCTGCTTCACGTAGTTACTCATCTATCGGCATCTTCCCCGGCAGAACGTGAAGCTCTTGGGGACAAAGCACCTGGTTTCCTGTGGCCCAGTGGCGAGGACACTGCCTGGCACAGTGTAGGCAGCAATCCGCGTTGGCCAGATGATGAATTGTCTGTCTTCAGAACGTGTGGTCAAGGAGTTTATGGAATCTCCCGAGGACACTTATAACTAATAAAGAAAGAATCTCAATTTCTCCCAGAGAAACAGGCAGAATGCTGGCTGGCTCCGTCCCTTCCGGGTCTCCCTGCCCCACACCCAGCTGGCGTCGTTTGGGCTCACCCCCCAAATAAACTACTTGACCTTGAGACCTCACCTCGGGGTCTGCTTCTGGGGAAACCAAAACTAAGACAGAGGGCGGAGGGCTTGCTTCTGGTCTGTGTTACGTTCTGCGCACCTGATGTGTGCCCATGTGTGTGTGTGTGTGTGTGTGTGTGTGTGTGTACGCATGCGTGATGGATGGATTTTCCCCGCGTTGGGGGATCTGCAGGGCCGAGAAACGGGTGCACACCTGCGTCAAAGCTTTTCCACGGCCAGGCGGGGAGGCTGTGATCCTCCCATCCTGCACCCCTCACGTGGGGCTGGGGGGCGCAGGGCAGAGGCTGCAAAGTAGAGGAGAGCGGGGAGGGGAGGGAGGGGCGGGGCAGGCAGGCGGGGGGAGGGGCAGAAGAAGGCGGAAAGGGAGGGCTGGCGAATCGGAGGGGGGAGAGAAAAGAGGAGGTGGGTGTCGGCGGAGCGGGGGGTCGGTGGCCACCTGACACGGAAACTCGAGTGTCCCGTCAGTGACTCCTCGGAGCTTAAGGACCGCGACAGCGTGAAACGCGCCCACCAGATCTTTGGGGCCGGTTTCCACGTCCCACACTCGGGGCCTGGACGCGTGAGTGTGCGGACTGACACACGCACGCACACGCTGCACGGCCGCACACGCTCGGGCACAGACACGGCAGGGCACGTGCCATTCACACGCCAGGTCGCAGAGCCCCTGTGACCCTGCTGATCGTTACGAGCTTGACAGGACGAGCTTGGGGGCGAGACAGCGTGAAGCAGGAGCCGGTAGTAACTGGAGTACCGTTGTTGACCGCGTTCGAAGTGCTTAGCGGGTGTGCGTATTAATCCCAAAGATCCACGGCGTCTGGCGGATCCCGAAGCGTCTTGCCGGTGGCGGGGGCGGGAAGAAAGAAAACTCGCGGGTTTGAGTCCACCTCCCACGCAGTCCCGGAGTCACTGCTGGACCGGGGCGAACGTCCGGGCACAAAACGTGGGAGAAGATCCGAACGCGGGCGCACACGGGGTCTCTCGGGACCGGTGGTGACCGGGGCATGGAACACCCAGCGCCAGGAGGCGGGACTCCGGGCCCCGTGCTGCTCGCCTCTGGGGGTGGGGCTCCGGGAGCGGCGGGCTGGGGTGAAGGGGGAGGCAGGGAGAGCTGCAGAGAAATGGCCGAATTTGTTCCTCCTTCCGTAGCAGGGTCTCGGACCCCAAGGCCCGGACGGGCCCGGCAAGTAGTAGAAGGAGTGAGGACCCCACCAGCCACCAGCCGCGAGCCAGCACCTCCCGAGGGCTTACCCCCGCCAGACACGGTCCAAGCAGGTGCGGATCCGGGCTCGGCCAATGCCCAGCCGAGCCGTGGGTCCTGTTACACTTTCTGTCGTTGCAGGGGGAGCACCCAGGGAGGCCGAGGAGCTGGCCGGGGTCACACGCCGGCCAGGGGCACCTGGACGACGCAGCACAGGAGTCCGGGCGGCAGATCCTGGGCTCGTGCTGGGAGATGATGGGGGGCAGTGGAGACGGCTCACGCTGGGAGCACAGGCCCGCCTAGAGGGGCGGCGGGATTTTGCCCACGGTCGCTACACGAGAGGGTGTGGGCCCAGGGTGCCCCATCTCCTGGGACCTCAGGAGAATCAATCCGAGTCTCAAGTGAAATCTCCAGGTTTTTACACGTTGACCCTGGAGTCCCATGTCTCAAAAAACACCAAGGGGACACACGGGCCGTGTCTGCCGGCTCCTTTGGGGCCAGTGTGACCTCTGACCCCAGGAGAGAAACAGTCATTCCAGAATGTCATGACCATCAAGGGTGGGCTGGGCGGCGTGGGGATCACAGGGACAGATGAGGTGAGGGCGTCTCCCCTCCCCCCAACCGGGCCGCTTTTGCGGGTCACACGTTCAGGGGCCACCGCCCACCGAGCTAAAGCTGTGGGGGCCGCAGACTTCAGCGGGGTGACCTCTCCGTCCCAGCCCGGTGGCCGAGGAGGGCGTGCTGGGTGGGGGTCGGACACAGGGGTGCGAGGATGTGACGGGACCTGGCCCTGTCCCGACAAGTTCACAGTCCCAGAGCGGACAGTGACCCCCGTCTTCCCAGGGTGGCCCTGGCTGCTGGAAGTCCGTGGGTGCTGGGCCCGTGTTTCCACGTGGGCTGCACTGGCTGGAGACAGGGCTGGTCCGGTGGGCCAGGCCCCCTTCCCCCGCCCCTGCACGAGTCCCCTGACCCCCGGGCCTGTAGCCCCTCCCCCGTGCAGAGCCGCAGCCCCTCTGGGCCAGGGCGGAGGCAGGTCGGGACCCTGTTCTCCTGCCCCCTCGTGGGCTGAGCGGCCCCTCAGAGGCCGGATGGAGGCCCCACCATAACCCTCTCTGCACAATGGCCGGCTGTCCCTGCAGGGTCGCTTGTGAAGGATGCCATGTGGCGGGGGCCGGATTTTGGCATCTGACGCGCTCCCATTCGCTCCCTGGGAGCAAAGCGGTCGTCTTTTGTGACCCTGATGGCGAACAACTGGCTGCGGTCCTTCAATTAGCCGGGGACGTGCTGAGCGGTGGCCTCCTGCCGGGCTCGGTAAACGTGCACGAAATCGGCCTGCCGCGCTGCGCCTCCCTGCCGCCCGCGAGGCTCCGCTGAGGCCGAGGAGCCCCGGCCCCGATCTGGCTCCCGAGTCTGAGAACAGCCTCCGGGAGAAGACGCCAACCGGCCAGGATTCCTGGCGGCCGCTCAATCCGGCAAATCATTTCTTGCAAATTACTTCTTAGGACTGAAATCTGGGCAGGACTCCGCAAGTTCTCGGGCGTCTATAATCTGCCGGTGTTTAGCCGCCTGGACACATCCGAGGGCAGGCTGTCATCTGTGGGTGGGGGATGCTTTGGAAACTGTGGCCGCCCTGATCGGCCAGGTACCTTCTCTGCTCCTTCTCCTCCCTTTTGAAGAGGTAGTTATGGCCAGGGCGGGGGCCGGGGCGGGGCCCGGGGCGGGGCGGCAAGGCCCCTGTGGCGCATTCCGGGAGACCCCGTGTCAGGGGGAACGGGAGCGAGTCAAGCGCCATTTCTGTTGGAAAGAACCTCTGGCGGGTCCCGGGCCCTCCCTGTCCCCAGGGCCACCGGTCTGAGGCTGTGCATGGGCACGGGGTGGGCAGGGGTACAGGACGCGGCCGGAGGTACGGGGTCACCAGGCGCGGGGCACGGGCAGGGGGCAGGAGCGCAGATGGAGACCTCGGTGCTCACCCCAGCCGTGCAAATGAGAGAGCAGGCGAGGGGGAAGCCCTCGTGCCGGGCCGAGCCCCGGAGTCCCCGGGCAGCCCGGCAGCGGACGGCAGAGACAGCAGGCCCCGAAGTGGGCGCAGGGAGCCCGCCGCACTGCACCCTGCTTGCCAGACCCCCTGTCCGCGGAGACCCCTCGGCAGGGGCCCCACACCCGTGAATATGCCGGCCCCTGGCTCTCTGTCTCCCTCGGGTCCCCGCAAGGACGGAGTCTCACGGCCCTGTCGGTGGCCCATCGGTGTCTCCGCTCGCCGCCCTCTGCCTGCGCCCTGCCCCAGGTGCTTGTCCTCCCTGCTCCTGGCGCTCGGCGTCTGCGCGGCCCTGACAGCCGGGGCTTGCTCCCCGAGGCTGGTGTCTCCCTCCTGCAGAAAGCGTCCCGCAGCGCGGCGCCACCGGGCCCTGGGCAGAGCAGGGACTGGCCGGCTCAGGGTGTTGGGCTCTGCTGCTTCCGGGCCTCCCATGGACCCTCCTCCCAGAGCCCCCGCCGCGTCCTTGGTGACTCCCTGTGTCTCCCTGTTGGAGCCCCCCGGTGACACCCCTCCCCTGCATACTTGTGGCTTCAGCCCCGGGCACCAAGGCCAGCACACCCCGCTCAGCCCTGCTGCCTCTGCCGAAACCCCCAGAACGACCCCTGGTCCTTCCCTTCCTGCATCCTATGGAAATGCACCACTTGTCCCCAGGGGAGGCCACGTGCCAGACCACACAGTGCACCAACCCCCCCCCCACCCCAACTCTGCCTACACCCCCACCCCTTCTATGTCCTTCTGCTGTCTCTTCTGCAGTAAACACCCCCCCCCCCCGGCCCCCCAACTCGCCCAGTGCTTTGGGCTGACTCACTGATCCACTCTCTTTTCGGAGCCAGAAAACGAGCTCGCTGAGAGCCCAGGGAGGGGCTGGGGCTGAGGGGCCCGAATGGCTGGCTGTGGGGTGAGGGCTACTGTGGGCAGGTGGGATGGGCAGATGGGGGGGCGGGTGGTTAGGCCTGTGGCGGGCGAGGGGAGAGCCCGTTACACCGAGCAGGGGAGGGGCAGGCGGCAGGGGTAATTAATTTCTCCTGAAGGTTTATCACCCCGCCGCGTATTTCCTTGTCACATGTAAAAATGTAGGCACGGGCTCAATTAAGACTGATGTCCCAGTGCCAACCATGCTTGTCTTTTAATCACGCCCTCTGCATATTGATTTTGACATCTTGGTTTAATCACAGGCCATTTCACTGCCGTCGTGGAATCCCTGTGCAATTCGCGGGGCTTCTCCAGTCTCCCGGGAGTCTGGGGACGGGACCAAAGACAGCGCTCAGCTGGCAGCCCCCCCCCCTCCACGGCTGGGTTTCTGCTGCAGGGTGGTGGGGAAAGGCGGCAGCTGGAGGCCTGCGGGGGGGTGGGGAGTGGGGCGGGTGGGGGGTCCGCATAGGAGGTGTGGGCAGAGGACTCCAGCAGGACGGGAACACGCGCGATCACGAGAAGGGAAAGATTGACAAGGCAGGAAGTTTCTCTGGCGGCTGTCCCTGGAGTCTGTGAGAGGGAGGGATCCTGGCCATGGCAAGGGCACAAGGCCCCCCGAAGTGCTGTGTAACCAGCACAGGGGTTACACCTCCTCCTCTGCTGGGGGTCGTGGATGGGGCGGTGGCGGCTCAGTGGCTCCTCTCTGGGCCCCTGTGATTACTCCCTCCACCACCTCTGAGGTCCTGCCTGCTTAACCTCACCAGCAGTGAGGATTTCTGACCATCCTCACCCCGGGTGGTGACAATCAGATGAACGACGACAATATCCTCATCTACAGATGAGGAGACAGGCTTAGCCAGGTCAGGAAATTCGCTCAAGGTCATATACTGGTAAGTGGTAGGGTTGGGATTTGAAAGGGGCCTGGCCTCAGAGCCCTGACTCGTACCCACCGTGATAGTCCCCCTGGTTTTTCCTGCTCTTAGGGTCACTGGCCCCTTCTCAGATCCCCATAGTGATGACAGCTATAGTAATTCCCCACCCACCCCCATTTCCCCAGTGAGGACAGGCCCAGCATTTGCTGTCCCCAGTCTGAGAGCCAGTACTGGCTTTCCAGAAGACCATCTCGTGTCAAGAGAGTGTACAGATGTTTGCCAAGTCTGAGCACTAATTTCCCTGCACATTCTGAGCAGGGGCAATTTCATCATTAAAGATGCCCCCAGAGGTCCGGTTTGAATGGGGGTTCGTTTAAAAGCGCCCGCTCTGACCTCTGCAGACTCGGTGTCCGGCCCCTCAGATTCCACTGAGTTCCAGGCGGGGCTGGGCGCAGGGTGAGGACTTACTCTTTCGATCCCCACAATAGTCTGTTATTACCGTCTGCAGTTCTGCATAGGGAAGTAGGCTCAGAGCCGTCGTTTAAGTTAATTAGTAGGTGAGAGAGCTGAGGTTTGAACCCAGGGTCCGTGCTCTAAACCACTATTCTACACAGTCAAACGACCCCCAGATGCAACTGCAGGGACATTTCTCCGTGGGTCCCACGGGGCCAGCTGGGAAGGGCGGGGTTGGCTGTAACTCAGATTCCACTCCGATGCCCTCTGTGCCCGGAGTGCCCTTCCTGGCCCCTCCTGCGATGTGCTCCTTGCTCCTTCTTCCTCTTCGGGCTGAGGCCGGACGTCCCTTCCTCATTCCGAGTCCCCATCCAAGCCCACCTGCCCGTCCCTCGTCCCTCGGCGCTTCAGCCTGGTTAAATGTCTTCCCAGCATGCTTCATGCTCCGGGGGTTGCTTTGATTTCTTGCTCACTGGGTGTCTCCCCCAGGGTGCCGGGTCTGTGGGGGTAGGACTGGGGTCGGGGCTGCACCCCGGAGCCTGGAACTGGGATCGGCACAGGGCGGGTGCTCAGGGGTGCCTGTTGTATGAACGCCACGCGCCGGAAGGAATCCCCAACATCGCCCCGTCCACCCTGCTCTCTCGGCAGAGGAAATGAAGGCAGGCGGGGGCTGCCGGAGCTGTGGCCCTGACCACCAGGCTGCACTGCCACACGAGCTCATGCCACGGATGCACGTGACACAGGTCGTTGACCTTCCGACAACAGAGAAGTCGTCTGTCCCGTCCCAGCTCAGCCTCCAGAACCCACGCCATGTGGGCGCCCTAAACCAACAGACCATAGGACACTGGGAGGAGGGGCCAGGGTGGAAAGGACCCCCTCCCACGTACACACCTGTATGCGGGGGGACAGAACATAAACGGAGGGGGGTGGCTAATGCTTACCCATCCTCAGCCAGGACGGGGTTTCCATCCACCCTGTTTCATTTGGCTTTTCTGGAAGAAATCCTGACATTTCTCTTCTTTGTCTCCTCCTTCTCCTTCTTCTCCTTCCTCCTCCTCCTTTTTTTTTGGCTCTTTTACTCCGAAGGGGGGTGGGCATGGGCGGTGGTGGAATAATCACCTAGAAGATTTGCTTCCCTTCCACATCCTGAGCTCGAACCAGGTGGCGCCCCGAGGAAGTGACAGTCAGTTACGCTAGAGAGAAGCGTGGGCAGTTTCAGCAGCGCGATTTTCTGGCAAGAGGGGAGCGAGGCGAGTTTGTGCCCAAGGAGTCTTGGTGGGGGAGTCTCTTTCTAAAACCGAACTGAGTTTGCTCATCCTGCCTGTTGCTTTCATTGCAGAGGTGCCTGGAGACGGCGGGACATGGGGGGAGCCCCATCTCGGGGCGGCAGGTGCCGCAGGATCCTCTGGGTCGGGGTCTTGGGGGGGATGCCTGCGGGACCCAGGCCTGGAGCTCTGGCCTCTCAGCGGGTGACTTCCGGAGAGGCTCTCGGCCTTGCCGAGTCTCCATTTTCCTCATCTCTGCAGCGAGAAGAAAGATCTTGTCCTGTTGCCTTCTGGGATTGTTGGGGAATCATGTAACCTGGTGTAACATGTGTGGTTGCTCTATGCCTGCAAGTTATCCCAAAATCTGCCGTGGAGTTTCCAATTGATGGTGAATTATTACAAAAGTAGCTCCTTGCTTACACCATAACCCTTTTCTGTACTTCTAAGCATTTTTGTCCATGAGCCACAGTATGAAATATATTTTGCACCTCAAGCCGATATATATTCATATTCATACATCTGAGATAAAATGTGCTCACTGCTTACTTTTGCTATCTGATAATATTCCACTCCATTCTATTCCATCTTCAAATTACTGTCCATGAAGACATCAGATGTAGGTCCCACAACAGCCTGCCTGCCCACCTCCATGTTTAAAATGAACACATTGTCACAGGGCGCTCGCTCTCTCTCTCTCTCTCTCTCTCTCATGGCTGTTGCTGCAGTGGATGAATTTTCTGTGTTGACCAGACCACGAGCTCCCTGAATCCGGGCAGTGACTTTCCTTCTTCGTGTGGCCCGCACCGGGCACTGTGCCTGGAACAGAGTAAGTGTTCCAAGAATGCTTGCTGGCTGGATACCAGGAATCCTTCTCTCCTTTTCCCACATTTTGTTATAACTGTCTAATTTGGGGGTGCTGAATACTCAGTAAATAGCATCCCCTTCTCTTTGCAGAAATGGTGAGGGTTCCACGGGATTCTCTGACAGGCTCAGGACTAAGTGGCCTGGTGACCTGTGGAGGGCCTCTCCCAGCACTGGGACTGTGCCCTGGCTGACCTGCTCCCCTGCCTCCACTTTTCCCACTGGGTTTTAGAGGCCCTTTGAGTGTCAGATTTGCATGCAAACCCGGGTTTGTGGAAGCAAGTGGGGGTGTTTTGGGTTGTCACAGTTGCTAGGGAAAGGGCTGACCTACCGAGCTCGGCCGGGCAGGAGCCAGAGGTCCTGCATATCTCGCAACATCTCCGACGGTGCCACACAATGAAAGTTACCCTGGACACGATGCCAGTGTGCCCGCTGTTGAAACAGCCCAGATGAGGCTCAACGCTCAGAGTCTGAAGCAGGTTAGGTCATGGGAGAATTTGCTTCACTTCCTCACTCCCCCGCCCTTCCCTTCTTCCCAAGTATCAGAGTCCGTAGGGTTCACACCCAGAAAAGCTGGCTCTGGGACGACTGGCGGGCACGGTTTAGAGAAGCGTCTGGCCCTGACGTGCCAGCCAGCGTTGGTGCCAGGAGCGAGCGGCGAGCCCTGACAGATCCGAGCTCCTCGGATCCTTGGACGGAATGTGCTGAGGGCTCGAATTACCATGAAGAGAGCAAGCCACACGCCTTTTGGGTAAATCCGCTGCAGTCACCCCTGGGCACGCCTTTCTAATCACTGCCCGACCACAAGGAGCAGACCGTGCCCCATTGACACAGGCCCTGGGCTTCCTGGGGATGGTCCCCTGGGAAGGAGGGAGTCAAGTTCTGAGTCTACTGCCTGTCCAGGTTTGGGCTTTGAGGGCAGAGGGGCTGGCTCCTCCCTGGGTGTCCCCAGCGCAGACAGGGCTCCCCCACCCTTGCTTCAAGCCAAAGCCTCGGCCTGTCCAGGACTCCTCGTTTCGCCTCTATTCAATTCATCCAAAAGTCTGAGGACCGACTGCCCCGGTTTGCCTGAAACCAAGGGTGTTCCCGGGATGTAGACTTTCAGCGGTGACCCCAAGATATCCCGGCCAGAGCAGAACAAGCTGGTCACCCTCTCCTGCGCAAAAGCTGCTGAGCTGGAGAGGGGCCGGAGGCAGAGATGATAGCCAGAGTAAAGAATTTCACTCTAGACAGGATGGGGAGACACCGCGGGGATTTACGTAGGGTCCAAATCTGACCTGGTGTGATGCATTTTCCTAACCAACCCCTGGTGGCAGCGTGGTGAACAAATCGTAGTGAGAACCAGAGTGGAAAGCTGGAGACTGGTGAGGGAGCTGGCGCTCATCCGGGTGAGCAAGCCTGGTGGCTCAGACCAGAGCGGTTACAGTGGACGTTGTGGTGTGCCACCCGCCTCCCCTCCAGGAGCCCGGAGCTCGTTCCCCTGGTGGCCGGGAGTGCTGGCTGCGGACAGCTCGCTCCCCTACACGTCCCATGACTGGTTGACTTGGGTGTTCAGACCCTGCTCCCTGCCCTCAGCTGAGAACAGCATCGCAGGGCCGCCCCGCCCCAGGGATCCAGTGGGGTCTGCTTCATCCCTCTCTGCCTCCTTTGCTTCTTTGCCGGTGCTATTCTGGAGACTTCTCCGGCAACTTGTCTCCTGGCTACCCCCCATCTCAGCCTCCAACTCCTGGTAAACCTGGCCTGGGACAGTGGTACAGTGAAAGAGGGAAGAAAGCGTTGTGCCGGTGCGCGCCTGTATGAGTGTGCACGTATGTATACACACATTTTATAAGGTAAAATTTGTATACGGTAAACGCACAAAATCTTAAATATACGGGGTGCTGAATGTTGAAATACGTATTTATCTTCATAACCCCCACTCAGATCAAAACATGTATTTCCGGGGTGCCGGGGAGGCTCAGTCAGTTGAGTGTCTGACTTCGGCTCAGGTCGTGAGCTCAGGGTTTGTGAATTTGAGCCCCGAGTCAGGATCTCTGCTGTCAGCGCGGAGCCTGCTTTGGATCCTCTGCCCGCCCCCTTTGCCCTTCCCCCACTCTTGCTCCCTCTCTCAAAAATGAATGAATATTTAAACGACAACAAAAATATATACAGTAAAACCATGGTTTACGAGCATAATTCATTCTGGAAACGTGCTTGTAATCCAAAGCACTTGTATATCAAAGTGAATTTCAGGAACCATTGGCTCAGTTGTGATCATGTGACATTTGTCATCACGTATCAGTCATATTGCAAGACCACTTGTTCATCAAGTTAAAACTTATTAGAAATGGTTTGCTCATCTTGTGGAACACGCACAGAAGAAGTTACTCATTATCCAAGGTTTAACTGTATTTCCTTCACTCCTAGAAATTTCCTTGTGATTTTTCCAGTTCGTAATATCCCTCCAGGTAACTACCGTTCTGACTTCTACAATAATCTGATCAAAGATGAGTTTTTGTTTGCTCTTGAACTTCATATAAATGGAGCCATGAGTAGGCACATTTTGCCGAACATCACACTTCTGAGATTTTTTTTAAGGTTGCTGGGTTTATCAGATCTTTTTTATTTCTGAGGAATGTGTGCTTCTTGTAAACAGTTTGTAGTTGGGTTTATTTTTTGTTGTTTTATTTATTTTAATCTTGCTTGACCATCTCTATCATATAAGTGAGGTATTTAGTTGTCTCATCTTTGTTCTGTTGGGCCTCCTTGTCTGCCTTCCTTTGATTAATCAAGTGTCTTTATTACTCCATTGTGTTTCCTGTATAGTCTTTGCACCTAACCCTTTCAGTTAATATTTTTGAGGTTGCTCCAGAAACTGTAAGTATACATTCTTAATTTATTGCAATTACTTTTAACTTGGTCCCATAGTCATTCATGCAGCAAATAAAAGCTTTACAGCAGTATAATTCCACCTGCTGCTCTAGTCTGTCCTGTTATAAACCCTGCAATACCTCACATTCTGGTTACTTGAAGTCAATATTTAATTTATTTTAAGTAGTATTTTATATTCACCCATGTATTTCTCCCCCTGTGGCTCTTTATTCCTCTCAGTAGCTCTGGGATCATTTCACCTCAGCCTGAAGAACGTCCTTTATTACAATTCCTTGCCAAGTAGTTCTCTCTGTGGGTGACAAATTCTCTCAGCTTTTGTTTGTTTGCAAATATCTTTATTTCATATTCACTTTCGAGGACTACAGTTTGCTGGGCGTAGAAATCTAAATTGGCTTTTGTTTTTGTTTTTGTTTTTTTGCTGTTGTTTTTAACCAGCACTTCAAAAACATCCTTTGCCCTATGACAGCTTCTGCTGTTTGTGAGAGAAGTCAGCCATCTTGATTGTTCTCCTGAATAGCACGTGTTCTCTTTACATTTGATTTTTAGAAGGTTGGCTACGATACACCTAAATAGGATTTTCTCTGTATTTGTTCTACCTTGTGTTCACCGAGCTTCTCGTATCTGCGGTTTCCTGTCTTTAATCACTTCTGTGCAACTTTCCACCATCATAACGGCGAGTATTGTTTCTTCACTGTTGCCTCTTTTCTTGCCTTCCGAATCTTCAACCACACGTGTATTGGACTGTTTGATGTTGTCCTACATGTGTCGTAGGTACTCTCTCTCTCTCTCTCTTTTTTTTTTAGAAAATTATAGAATTTTTTTTCTTTCCCTACTTCAGTTTGGATAATTTCATTATTTATTTATTTATTTATTTATTTATTTTTAATTTACATCCACGTTAGTTAACACCTAGTACAATAATGATTTCAGGAGTGGATTCCAGTGATTCATCCCCTATGTATAACACCCAGTGCTCATCCCAACAAGTGTCTTCCTTACGATACTTACCCATCTAGCCCATCCCCCCACCCAATACCCAGCCACTGACCCTCAGTTTGTTCTCTGTATTTGAGTGTCTTCTGTTTTGTCCCCCCTCCCTGTTTTTATATTATTTTTGCTTTTCTTCCCTTATGTTCACCTGTTTTGTATCTTACATAGTTTGGATAATTTCTATCAACCCAACTCTAAGTTCACTGAGTTTGCTCCTATCTCCAACCTGCTATTACACACTCATCAAAGAAACTCCGATCGCTAGGATTGAATTTCTTAGTTCTAAAGGGTACTTTTGGCTCTATTTTAGGGTCTTCGATTTCTTTGTTGAAATTCTCCATCATTGTATGCATTCTGTCTATCTCTTCCTCTAAATTCCTTAAAATAGTGCCCTTGACCAAAAAAAAAAAAAAAAAAAAAAATGGTACCCATGACAATGCTGTGGTGAAGAGCTCAGATTTTGTTGCTGACCGCCTAGGTTCAAATGCCACTCTGGCATTTATTAGGTGAGTGATTTAGGGAAAGTGAATTCTCTGATCCTGTTTCCCCATCACTCAGATCCAGATCATAATAATCCCTACCCGATAGGTTTCTTGTGGAGGTTAAATGAGTCGTGGTTAATAAGTAATTGATAAAACAAGGCACCGCACATATTAATATTCAATAGCTGTTAGCTGCTATTATTACATTACTACTATTTGATTATCCTTACTAACATTTTTTTATTGAGATCACCCAGAGATTTATATGCATCACTAAAATTTCTGAATTCAAGAAAAGCGCCCACGCTTTCTTGATTTCCAACATTGACGGAGGAATTTATTGTTGCTTAGACTCGTACTTCCTATTCTTCTCGTGTGTGTTGACATTGAACATCTAGGTTAGTCATTGGTATTGTCCCCGGGGCCCAGAATGGGCCCCAGTCTTCTTCTAGATTTCCCTGATGGAGCCAGTTTGTCCATCTCTCCCTTTAGAATAAAAGCAGGCGTCCTGTGCCGTGTGTTCAGAATCACCAATGTCATCGTTTGCTCAGCGCCTCAAACCCTGGTCCTCTTGGAGGTGTTTCAAAAGCAAATATTTCTTGAGTGCCTGCTATGGGCCAGGGAATGCTCTATGGGTGGAGACACAACTGTGAACAAAACAGAGTTTCTGCTTCACGAAGCCCGCCTGCCTTCCGCCCACCACCCAGTCTGACTATTCTTCCCTCCTGGGTGACCGGGTGCTCCGCAGGTGCAGAGCAAGTGCTTGCTAAGGGAACTGACGTACTAACAAAATACAAGCTGTTAGGAGAGCAATGGCCTAAGATCCTCAAGGGAGATAAAACTGAAGCCCATGTCCTCATCCAAGAAGGATAAATTAAGCACTCACTTGGCACTTACAATGGCACTGGTGTAATACAGGGGTTGTCTCCTGGGCACAGGAGACAATGGCAGTGCCTGCCGACCTTTTTTAGTAGTTGTAACAGCTACAGGTGGGGGAAGCTACCGGCATCCAGTGGATAGAATTCAGGGATGCTGATATACATCTTCCAATGCTCAGGACGACCCCCCACAACAGAGAATTGTCTGGCACAAAGGTCAATAGTGCTGAGGTTGAGAAACTCTGGGGGCTGACCCCCTCAGGGAGTTCATCATTTCACTAGAGATGAAATGCATACCAAAAAAAAAAAAAAAAAAAGGAACAACCCAAGTGCAAGGCAACACAGCCCCAAAGAAAAAGAAAAGACGCCACTCTCCATTAAGGAAGTAATGAATTCATTCAACAAATATTTGTTGAGTGCCTATTTTACACCAGCCACTAGGCTCGGTTCTGAGCAAACAGCAGTGAACAAGACAGACAAGTTTCATCCCGGGAGTCAACTCAGACTCCCCCCCTCTATGTCCCAAAGGACCCTCCCCTGTGTCTTGCAACTCTTTCTAGAACAGAGGAGTGTTTCTCAGGTCTGCAAAACCCAGAGAAGAAAATTCATTTTATGATCTGAAGGGAGATGAAAAGCATATTTTAACAGCGCATTTCAAATGCATTCCGTGCCCGTCACAGAAGCATCCAAGTACCTACATCATTTAGAAAGCTGCAGGAGAGCGAATAATGAATGCGGAATATGCGAACGATTCATTTCGCTTTTCAAAATATGCAACCCAGCCAGAGAAAGCTTTGCAAAAGATCTAAAGACAAAATAAAGTCTCTGCTATTTGTAGTCACGAAATTAAAGAGATGATTAAGAAAAGCCGAGAGTTTTAATTTTTAAAAGGTGGCAAAAAAAATAAATGCCATAAAAGGGTGTCTGAGGGTTACGGAAACTGTTAGGAAAACGAGAATTCTGGGCTCTGAGCTGTTCACAGCTCTGTCCCCGGCGTGTGAAATTAGCGACGGAGGCAGATTTCACAGGCACTTCGGGAGCGTGGCGGTGTGGGGCTGCGGATTTGCGACAGGGGCCTCCCCGCCAAGTCCTGCCCACTGGCAAGCTGCTGTCTCTATTCATGCAAAGCACAGAGAACCCTGAGTGTCTGGAGCGTTTTGCATTTATATTGAACACAGACTCTCCTTCCGTGGGAGTGAGTCTAGCCCTTGGGCGGAACGCCCCGGAAGGAAGCGTCGCGAGACGACGTTCTCACCAAAATCCTATTTTCTCCTTCAAAAAAATCCATATGAATTACATTGGGAATTATATTGGGAAATCTGTAGGAAATAGGAATACAGTTAAAGTGTTCAATATTAAAACCTTTTAAAGGAATTTTCATGGTCTGGGTCTCGGGACTAAAATGAACGACGACGTTCTCTGTGTCCCCATGCCATCACCCACCCGGGAGTAGAGCTTAGCGGGAAGTCTACCCAGTAATCAACCCTGGGAGCTGGTGAATGTGGGGAGGTGAGCTGCAGAGCTTTCCTTCTGTCTCTCCGTGTATCTCTTGCACACTCACGCTGTATGTAACAACCACAATCAAATTGCAAGCGTGATTACGGCTTTTACCTTTCCACGCTTTTATTACCGATTGTGGTCAGCTGGACTGACTTGAAAAGGTCCCAGAAAAGAGAGGTAATTGTAAGTAAGTAGCTGCTTAGAAAGCCCGAGAAAGCTCTGGTCTCAGGTAAAAATCATCTTTTTCGGTTTATGGTCTTAAGAAGCACTTGCAATCATTTAAATTGATTCTTTGTTCACAGCGTTGTATTTTCAGAATTCAGCCCATTCTTGACCCTGAAAGAATCGCCTCTTTGTAGCCCCCTCCCTTACATGACATTCACGGGGACAGACATCAGCACCTTGCAAACGTGGCCCTGGGCGTTCTTGTTATAAGTAGAGATTAAGAAAGAGACCAGTGATGGGCACCTGCGTGGCTCAGTCGGTCAAGTGTCTGACTCTTGGTTCCGGCTCAGGTCATGACCTCACGGTTTCTTGAGTTTGAGCCCCATGTAAGGGTCTGTGCTGACCGTGCAGAGCCTGCTTGGGATTCTCTCCCTCCCCCCCTTTCTGCCCCTCCCCTGCTCACACTGTCTTATCTCTCTCAAAATAAATAAACTTAAAATTAAAAAAAAAATTAAGAAAGAGACCAACAATGAGCATCACAACAGCAAAACAACGAAGAAACCAGCTCCCAGTGCCTTATCATACACTGTAAACACTTCCAATATGAACGAAGATGATTTTGCCCCAATTTCATATAGGCTCACCGGCTACACCGTGTGTTGGCTGGTACGACTGGAGGGGGAGAGGCAGAGGGGGCCGCAGGAAGACTTTGCTCAGCAACTTGAAGGTGCCCTCAAGGATTCAGGTCTTTCCATCTCTGCCCTGCTCCTCACAGTCTAGGCTTTGTCTCTGTCCCGTCTGACCTCTTTGTTCTCTGCCAGCAGGAGAAAAACACGGCCACTTCTGGACGTTCTCCCGGAAGAGCAAGGCATTGCTCCTAAACCCCCAACAATTGCCTCCTAGAAGGTCCTTGGCCTCAGTTGGGTCACCTGTCCGTGCGTGACCCCATCACAGATAGGGTTTGAGCAGCTCTGGAGGCGGAGTGGGGTCGGCCTCCTTGAGGCCCATGGGATGCAGAAGGGACCAGGATATCCCCGAACAAGCCAAGAGCCTCTTGGTTACAATAGAGGTGGGGGAGGCCGGTCAGGCCGTCAGCAGTGCCCTATGCAACAGTGGCAAAGGTGTGCAGGCCGGCCTGGGTGGCAGTCTGGGCACCTTGCAAGGGTGTGCTGGGCAGAGCTGGTTGCAATTCCAGAGGGATTTAGCATAGTGTCGAGGGGCCTTTCCTCCTCCAAACTCAACGGATGCTGCAAGGAATAAAAGCCACATAAACATTCCCGTGGACGTCCACGGGCTGGAAGGAATCAGGGTGGTGTTCTCAGGAGTGATCTTTCTTTCTCTCTCCGTCCATAGAGGCTCAACGTGTTTCAGGGGAGGCTGCTGTGCTCTGTCTCCACGTACTCGGCCTCTCGTCCGGGCTAGCCTGTCTGCCTGGGCTTTACGCTGCAGACCCACCACACGTTGGTCCTTCCATCCAGATGCATCCATTTCCTTCCACACACACACCACCACAGCCTGGATTCCATCTTGCTCTCATGCTCTTTTTACCTCATCGAGGATCGTGACATCTGAAAAGATGATAAAAAAAAGAAAGAAAGAAACGCAACATCCGTTGGGAGAAACTGGGGTGATTGCACTGGCCCCCACTCACCTCCGTATATCAAAGAGAGGCCAACAAAGCCCTTTGGGTCTTTAGGCGCAGACCAGTTTCTTATTTCATTTTGTAGGCATCGCCGTGTCTTTGACATCTCTTATGATTTATGGGAAACAGATTTCAAATTAAAGTATCAGTAGCATTACATTCTGCTGCGAGTGACCCAGGCCCAAGATAAGAGAAGCTTAAGCACAATATAAATGTATTTTTGTCTCATGGAACAGGTTGGGGGTGGGCAGGCCAAAGGCTGCGTGTGAGGGCTGTGCTCTACCGAGCTCTTAAGAAACCAAATTTCTTCATTTTTGTTCCTCTGCCATGAGTGGCTTTCACTCCCTGGGTTACCTCATGGTCTAAGATGGTATCTCCAGTGCCAGCCATTACACCCACTGTCCAGCCAGCAGGAAAGAGGAAGAGGTGAGGACACCCACCAGGTTTCTTCTAAGGAAGGTTCTATTTAACCTCCTTCAGTTACAAACCACACCTGGCTGCAAGTTTTTTTCTGATGGGTTCACTATTTTACAAATCAATGTATGAATACCCTGTAATAATGATAAATTTGTTACTAATAGTTAATACTTAACTAGTGATTACTATGTACCAGGGACACCCATAAGTGTTCAACATATTTAATTCTCATAATCACCCAATCGTGGTGCATGAATAACGTCCCCCTGACGACGTCCACGTTCTACTCCCCAGAACCCATGAATGTGCTAGCTCACGTGGGTGAAAGAAACTTTGCAGATATGACCAAGCAAAGGATCTTGAGATGGGGAGAAAAGCCTGGATTCTCCAGGTGGGCCCAGTGTCATCATGAGAGTCTTTATAAGAGGGAGGCAGGAGGTCAAGGAAAAGAGAAGATTCCATGCTGCTTGCTTTTGAGATGGACGAAGGGGCCTTGAGCCAAGAACGCAGTTAGTCTCTAGAAGCTGGAAAAGGTATGGGGCACCTGGGTGGCTCAGTCAGTTAAGTGTCCGACTTCGGCTCAGGTCATGATCTCGCGGTTTGTGAGTTCGAGCCCCGCGTCTGGCTCTGTGCTGACAGTTCAGAGCCTGGAGCCTGCTTCAGATTCTGTGTCTCCCTCTCCTTCTGCTCCTCCCCCATTCACACTCTGTGTGTGTGTGTGTGTGTGTGTGTGTGTGTGTGTGTCTCTCTCTCAAAAATAAATAAACATTAAAAAAAAATTTAGAAGCTGGAAAAGGTAGAGAAACAGATTCTCCCTGAGAGTTCCTAGAAGGAACGCAGTACTGTGGGCTGATTTTAGACTTCTGACCTTCAGCACTGTAAGATAATAAATGTGTGTTGTTTTAAGCCTCTAGGTTTGTGGCAGCCCTAGGAAACTGATACCCTTGTCTTGTAGATACGATTGCTATCTCCATTCACAAAGGAGGATACTGAAGCACAGAGAGGTTGAATAACTTGCCCAGGGTCACACAGCTTACTGAGAGGAAAGTCTAAGTTTGAACCCACACAGTCCCACTCTGGAGGCTACCCTGATAACCACCACCCACATGTAGAATACATATGCCGTCTGGGCTTGGCTTTGCTTCACAGTTTGGGGTGTACGATTTTTTTGGTGTCCATTTTTCCAGCCTTGTAATGATTTTATTTCATGTTTTGGAAGTTTTCAAACATCCTTGACAGTAAAAAGAGGGATGTAATGGACTTCCATCTACCCATCGCTTCCCCTCAACACCGATGGCCAAACTTGTTTCCTCTATGAGCAACTTGTCTTGAGGAAGCTGGAAGGAGGGGTCAGGCTGGAAGAAGCAGGAGCCCTGAGAGCTGGACACAGTCCTGGGTGGGCTCAGCCTCTGGCAGTGAGGGGTCCTGCACCCAGGAACAGCCCGGCAGGGAGTCTGGGGGGACGTGAGGCCATTGGGCAGGACCCCCCAGCCCCAGGAGAGTGTCAGTGGTAGGAGGGATCTGGGATGGCCCTGGTACCGTTTCATTGCTGTGCAGGGACACGGACAGACACCTCCTTATGCTTATCCTACTTCTGGGTAGTGAAGTCTGCATCTTTATTTAAATGAACCTCACTTTTTTGGCTCTTACACCAGGAAAGTCACACCCCCAGGGGGGACACACTTCTTCGGCATTTCTGTGAAAGGGAATTACATCCTGTGTAATTCTAATCTTCTCCTCCACGGTTGTTTTCTTGGTGTCGTGGGGGTATTTTTAAGCCTCAAAAAGAAAAAGAAGGAGAAAATCCGAGGAGACCACCCCCCAAGTCTGAAATCCTGTTAAACCTTCAGACAAAACCAAACCCACCAGGGCTTGACGACAGGAGCTCACGGGCAGGGTGGAGCGTGGCCGTCGTGCCGCGATTCTGCGGGTTCCTTTGTGAAACCCGGTTCCCTCCATCCGGACGGCGGCGGACGGGGAGGATTTCCCATTTCCCGGCTCTCCTGGTTGTTGGGCTACGTGGAACGGAAGGGACCACTCTCTCATCTTTGGATTTTGTTCTTTTTTTTAACGTTCCTTACATGATGAAATTTATTCTTTTCAAAATAGCCTCGGTCCTTTTAAAAACAAGGGGCAGAAATGATGACCTAAGGTCTGCAGTAGGGCTGGACACGGGGCTTGGAGACAGTTTGTTTTCTGCTGCTTAAAGTGAACATTCTGACAAATTAGGGGCCATGAGGCGGCGGAGGAGGGGAGGAGATCGGCTTCCTAAAACCCTTCAATTGTAATCAATGCAGGACACATACCTAGCTTCTGTCTGAAGCCCTTTTCCGCAGGGCATTGCAATATCCAGAGTGCAACTGTTGTGAAAGTCTCAAAAATAACCCAAAGATACAAGGACCCCAAAGCCGGAGACAGCCCAAATGTCCTCCAGCAGGTGAATGAATGAACAAGCCGTACAATGGAACACCACCAGCTCTAAAGGAAGGAACTATTGATCCACACAACAAATGGAATACACCTCAAAGACATTATGCTGGTGACAGAGCCAGTCCCCAAATGTTACATATTTTGTGATGGTCCCATCCATCATTCTCAGAAAGTCAAAACCATGGTGAGAGAAAGCACTGAGGGAATTACTGAAGAGATAGTGACCAAGCCTCTTCCTCTTCCCTGCCCTTGACTCTCCCCGCTCCCACCCGGTCTGTCCACGTGGAGACAGCTCCCCTCTGACCCAGAGTCCCCAGGCCATCCAACTTCCCGGGCGTTATTAAAGTTACTAAAACACAAAATGCAAACACAGCTGTCCTCTGTAGGGAGAATAAACAGGCAGAGAAAAGAAGGAGATAAAACGCCGTGACGTTGGATCCTATCGGCCCAGCACAGCGAGACGGAGGCTGGGTGATTCTCTGGTTGGCACGTGACACTGCATCGGGCACGAGTTGAAACAATGACACCAGGCGGCAGCTCTCACCCATGGAGGCGCGCAGGGGAGTCAGAGAGGGGACCGCTTAGGTATGGAGCTTAAGTGTATCAGCCAACATTTATTGAGCACATTTTTATTAAAGGACTAAAACACAAAATTCAAGGACAGCTGTTACCATTTTTTGCTCATCCGTACAGAAATCAGAGAAAGGACGAAAATACAGTCCTGTGAGACTGGGTCACAGGCATGCCCTAAGCACCCATAGGTCTCGTCTAATCCTCCCAATGGCCCGAGGAAAGGGCTCTGATATCAGCCCCATTGTGCGGGCGAGGAAACCGTAGCAAGCAAACTCCACTTTGAGAAGTGCATTGGCCTCCAGGCCGTGTAGAGCACCACCGGTAAGATTTGTGAGGTTCCTTCACTGACGGTGTGTGACTGGATTCCAGCTCTTTAGTTTATTTTTATTGTTATTGTTATTTTTTGGGGGGGGGGGAAGAGAGCGCGAGCACATGAGGGGCGGAAGGAGAGGGTGAGGGAGAATCTTAAGCAGGTTCCAGGTTCAGCGTGGAGCTCGACATCGGGCTTGATCTCACGACTATGAGATCGTGAACTGAGCCGAAGTCAAGTCGGACACTCAACTGACTGAGCCACCCAGGCGCCCCAGCTCTTTGGTTCATAATCGTATGCAAGTAGGGACTAGGGTAGCAGGAAATGCTGACGTCCAGCATTTCCACGCATGATTATCCGCTTGATTCTGCCCCAAATGGGGAGGGAGGCGCCACAGTAAGTTGACTGAGGTTAAATCCAGGTTCCGTCTTAGCAGCTGAGCGACTAGCCACAGAGCACTTCTTCAATTCCTTCATCTTGTATGTGGGTGCACCTGTGTGCCGAAGTTAGGAGCAGGGCCTCTGGAGTCAGACGGTCGGGACTTGAACCCTGGTCCACCACTCCTGAACCCATAACCTTGGGAACATTGCCTATGCCCCTCTGTGCCTCGGTGTCCTCCTGTGTCACACGGTGACAGTCAGCCCTCACCTCATAAGGTCAAGGTGAGGATTGGATGAATTCGTCAGGGTGAAACTCTTGAAACGGGGGCCCAGCACAGGGTTGATGCTTGAAAAATGGCTCTGTGATCATTGTTCACCAGGGTCTCCGTTGCGTGTGCGGCTCTGTGCAGGGTGCCGGGGTGAGTGCGAAGTTGTTTATGTGGGACGGGGCCCCAGGAAGCCCCAGGGGAGGGGAAGGAGACAGAGTGTTCTTATGTGGGCAGCTGGGACTGAGCCCTGGACATTTATATTCTGATTTCCATGCACCTTTGGCCGAGGGGGTCTCAGGGCCGTCAACTGCCAGTGCTTCCGGCCACAGGCCAAGAGAACGCTCTCAGGGGGATGGTCTCAGGATGCCCGGAATGGCAGAACCATGTTTGTTTTTTTCACACCGGCTTCTAGGAGATTGCTTCACATATAGCAAACATTCCATAATGTTTGTGGAAGGAGGGAGGGTGTGGGGGTGTGTAAGAAAGAGAGGTGTCAGATTTAACCACATGGATGTAAATCATCATCAGGGAAAGAATCTATTATCCCTACCAAGCACCTTATAAGGAGCTCAGGAAACCCCATCACGTAGGGTGTTCTCATTGAATCAGAGAGCGCTCACGTAGAAGAGATTTTAAAGGCCATCTAACCCCATGGCTTGATCTGCTCAGAGAGGGAAGTGACTCACCCAAGGTCCCCTGTAGATCCTAGGCCAGAATCCGGGTCTTCTGATTTCCCAATGAGGGCCTTTTTCACTATGGAATTGGCTACAAAGACTCTCTGTGGGTTTCTTTCTCTTACTACATAGTGGAGTACCGTCACCTGCCTTAGGGACCATCCTCCCGAGCCCACACATTGTCCTTGGCCTTCAAAGACCACCTCAGACACCTCCCCCACCAAAAATCCTGTCCCCTCCTGCTTCAGGCAGAATCCCCTCCGCCAAGTCTAACTTAGACGCGCACAGTCTTCTACCCAGCAAATCCTATTTAAAAATTTTTTTGAATGTTTGTTTATTTTTGAGAGAGGGGGGGGGAGAGGGAGGGAGAGAGAGCACGAGCGGGGGAGGAGCAGAGAGAGAGGGAGACACAGATTCCGAAGCAGGCTCCAGGCTCCAAGCTGTCAACACAGAGCCCGACGTGGGGCTCGAACCCACGAACTGAGAGATGGTGACCTGAGCTGAATCCAGACGCTCAACTGACTGAACCACCCAGGCGCCCCAACAAATCCTATTTTTAGAAACATCTCTCTTTGAGACAAAAGCCCCCTGTACAAGGATATATATTCACAAGTATTTATTGCAGTGCTGGTCATAGTGACTTGATTGCAGGGGATCTTAGTACCTGAAGACGACCTGACCAAAGCGTGACATAGTCACAGTTATGTGAATGTCCGCTGTTTCTAAATGTTGAGTTGGATCCTAATCCACTGACCTGGAAAACATCCGTAACATATTGAGATCGAGAAAACACAGTGCAGAGTAACTTATGTAGTACAATTATATTTTGGTGTGGAAAAAACCTAAATCCTTACAGAGAGAGGTCAGAAGAATCCCTGTGTATCCTTGTTTGTATATGAGTCTGCGAGTATGTAGAAAGTTGTGGAAAGAGAAACGTTTGGGCGTTAAGTTGGGGAGTGGGGAAGGAGACCAGGTTCTGGGGCAAACGTCAGGGCACACTTGAAAAGGAGAGGGCACAGCGGCATGTTGGGAGAAAGTGTAGACAATCAGAGTGTGCCAGGGTGTGAAAACTGACCGGGTTCACAGGAAGGCACTGAGCTGGTGTGGTGTGGCTGCGTTGGCCACTTAACCTCAACTGAATGCGGTTATCTTGATGCAGTTTTGGTAATAAAGATAACTAAGCAAGCAAACTGATAGATAGAAAGGGGCCCGTAGGCAGAGATCCTCAACACCCACACAGAAGGCTCGATCAGTGTGGAGGGAGTTCCCAAGTAAGAGGTACCGGAGGGCGGTCGTCAAGTCCCTGGGAGCGGGGAACCAATATGGGGACTCGGTTTGAGGATCCGCTGTTCTTTGGCTGGGGTGGGGTAGGGGCAGGGGAGGCCTGAGGCAGCTGGGGTGTCCTTGGGCGGCCTGCCTCCTTCTGGGCAGGGTGGACAGCTGGCCACAGAGAGGCCACGGGCATGAGAAACATTAGGTGGGGATGACTGCAGGTTTCAGCCTCTGTGAGGTGTATGTGGAGCAGTGGTTATCAATAGAGGTGTTGTGGGGCGCCTGGGTGCCTCAGTTGGTTAAGCGTCTGACTTCGGCTCAGGTCATGATCTCACGGTTCATGGGTTCGAGCCCTGTCCTGTGTAGGTCTCTGCTGACAGCTCAGAGCCTGGAGCTGGCTCCAGATTCTGTGTCTCCCTGTCTCTCTGCCCTTCCCCCGTTGGCACTCTGTCACTCTTTCTCTCAAAAATAAATAAAACATTAAAAAAAAAATAGAGGTGTTGTCCCCTAAGAGGTGACTTCCGTGGCACAATGACGTGCGTGGGAGCTGGGGATACCAGGTGAGCACTGTACCCAGGGCGGTCCCACATCTTGCTTCTAGAACCGTCTTGCGTCTTGCGCCAGTCTCAAACGTCCCACTGGATGTTCATGGATGTGAACCTTATTCACAATGATCCGAGGCCCAAACAGAAAATGCATTTTACGTGGAAACGATAATAATGCCGTTTGCACTGTTTTAATATTCATGGAGCTTCCTGGGATGCCAACTATGATGTAAGTCAAGGGAAGCTTGTATTCGTTTTGTTCAGAAAATTTGCCAATGGTGGTTCGTTCACCAACTGGAACCATCACATCACAGGCACCAGTGTGTCTGATGGCATTTGAGAGGCTAACTCACCACCCTTTATGCCAGCCTGTGTGTAAAACTGACCCGGTTCAGAGCGTTCCTGCCAGAGCATTTGCATGTTGAAATATGCATTGTTTTATTGCAAATTACTGTACGTAGATTATTTTTCTCCTATTTCTCTTTATGTTGTAGTTAAGCCATTACATCGGATTAGAAAGAGATACTTAGGTGACTTATATTACCTATGAATATTATTTCAAGATACTAAAGTGGAAATCAGAAAATACGCGTTAAAAAAAAAAGGTGGCATGAGGTCTGACAGGGTTGAAAACCACATTTCTAAAAATCAGCAATAGCTTCTCTTTTCCCCAGGGAACCTGCAGCCTCATTTAGACACTTTTGAGCTTTTTGTTAAATGGAACTGGAGTTTTACTACAAAAGAGGATCTTTTCTTTCCTTCTTAAACATCAAGGCTCTTCCTTTGCCAAGATCCCCCTTAATGAGTCTGCTGGAGACCAATGTAATTTTGATCCTTACATCCCCGGGCCGGGTAAATTCTCCTGGAATTGTTTCTACCAGCTCAAGTACTGCTGTCTGGCTCCAAGTTCACTGCAGACACAGCTGAAGCTTCTGTCAAATTTAGGTCACTGCCTGGTGGGTAAATAATTTGTCCCTCCATAGGGGACAGATCAATAATCAACAAACAAACACATTAAGGAAAAAAAGGGGCAGAAACGCTTAGTCATGCAAATCAGGGCAAGGATCTGAGAGGGTAAAGAAAAGAGCCTCATTCTCATGCAACAGCTCCAGCGGGACCCTGGCTCACTGGCCGATTTCTATGAAAACCCTGGGCCCAGAGCAGCGACCGCCCTGGCACATCAATGCGCATTAATAAAGGTTTGTCCCAAGTGGAGTAAACACCACCCGTTCCCAGGACACCAAGAAGCAGAAAATTATCCAGAGGTTAACTGGGTCATTAGCGGTGGCACAATGCGGGTCATTCGAGATGTAATTTCATCCCCTCCAGCTAGAGGTTCCAATACAGCCACCAGTTCTCACAGCGGGGGGGACAGTGACTTGGCTGCAAGTTGAGGTCTCTTGGATACCAGGCCCAGAGTCATCATGATGATTCACGGCGCCTCTGACATCACAGGTGCTTTTGTGATGCAAAGTCACGTGTTGTCCAAACACACAGGGGACCTGTGAATGTGTGTGTCCTTGTTATATGTGCACGGCCACAAAGTGGGACGGACAGATGCACACACGGGACTAGATGAATAACCGGAGAAGTAGCCGTTAGATCGCTGTCCCGAAGCCTGGCTTCTCGCACAGCAGCGTGCTTTCACCGCACGGGCACTTGGGAACTTGCAGGGATAAAGGGCCACAAATCCGAGGGTTACAATTACACGTTCTGCGTCTGTTCTGCCTTTACCTCCCGTGTGGAAAGTGTAAGACGCAAACAGGCGGAGAAGGAGGCTCAAACGGGCAGATTTCACGTGGGCAGAACCAGAAAGGAATCGCCAGGCAGGGGACCCCCTCGTCAGCGTCCCCTCCGCTGGCTCGGGGAAGCCTGTCACAGGATGCTACCTGGGTCTGGAGATTGGGTAGCAGGTGCGTGCCTGTGACCAGTCCCCCTCCCTGCTCCTCATTCTGAGGTGCCCCAACCGGATGGCAGAGGCCCCGGCGGTGAGGAAGGAGCCAGGCTGGGCCGGGGCCGTCTGGCTTAGCGGGCCCTGGGCTTCTGGGGAGAACAGCGGGGGCCTGCCTCCCGCGCCCCAGCACCATCCCCACCCACCCGGAGGCCCCTTCCTGCCCAGAGTGGGGGCTCTCTCTGCCCTGAGAACCTGCATGACCGCTCGGAGATGTGCCCGGGTTCACAGGCCCTGGGGCACGTGGAGGCCTGTCCCCCCCCCCTCATCCCCCTTGCCCGGGAACCCCTGACCTCCCTTCTGTGCCACTAACGTGCCAGGTTCGTCCCCACCCAGGGCCTCTGTGCCCGCCGTGTGGCCTCCTCCATGCTGTCCCCAGCTCACCTTCCAGAAGCTGCCCCTTCTCAGCCTCCAGGGCTCTGCCAAGCGTCACCCGGTCAGCGAGCCCCCTGACGGTGCTGTCCGCCCAGGCCCCTCCCGGCACGCGGCCCCCTGTCTCTTCCGGGTGCCACTCCCCACCATGGGAAGTGACCTCGAGGGCACGTGTCCTTGCTGTCACCTCCCTCACCCTCCGCACTGCACTGTGAGCTCTCAGGCAGCAGGGACGGCCCCGTCCTGCTAAGCCCCAGGCTCCCAACACCTGCAGCCGTGCCTGGCCCAGAGGCGCTGCCCGGAACGTGCCTGGGGGGCGACTCCGTGGCTGACCTGGCATCCACCGTCCTGGGCTCAGGTCCCGCGGGCTGTTTGCTGCCCACTGACGGTGGTACGGGGACGCCTCCTGTGTGGGTCCAGGCTTCCTCCTCTGTGGAGAGGGGCTGGTAGCAGAGTCCCCGTCTCCCACGACTGTTGGGAGGCTCAGAGACAGAGGACACCTGCATCGAAGCTACGGGGACGGGAGCGGCCCTGTCACTGTCCCGGTGAGCACCCGGGTGGGGGTCGGGGGCCAAGGCTCAGGCTGAGGAGACTCAGTGCCCGTGTGCCCGTGTGTGGGCACATTTGCGCGTATGTGTGGGTGTGTGTGAGTGTGTGTGCCATACGTGTGCGTGTGTGTGTGCTCGTGTGCACGTGGGTGAACGCTCTTTACTATTCCACTGTTCTCTCCCCATGAACATCCGTTAATACTCACTACGTGCCAGCCTCTGTTCTAGATGTTTCACGTTAATTAACTCACTTAATTCTGACGATCGAACCTACCTGTGATTGTTATCACCCCCATTCTATAGATAAGGAAACTGAGGCACAAGGAGGCTAGGTTACTCCTAGCAACTCCAGCAACTGGTGTGTGTGTATGTCGGGGGGTGTCCCGGCTGGGACAGAGAGCTGGCTTCTGCACAGGCACGAGCCCCAGCTGGAAGCAGACAAGGACGTGACTTGACCCTCCACGGGGCAACATTTGTTCTATTTCCCTTGAACTTGGCAAGCCTAGGGGGTCCTGTGGTGAGGTGATTGATCTCGCCAAGTGCTTCTGAGCAGAAACATGTAGCTGTCTCTCTATGCCCCTTCTCCCTTCTTTTATACAGACAGAGCCCTCAGACCCTCAGTGGGACAGGGGGCTGCTAGAGCAGAGCACGACTCCTTCCCTGTGCCTCTGCTCGGGGTGGCCTGTGACTAAGTTCTGGACAATGGGCTGGGAAGAGAAGTCAGGGGTCTGACTTCCAGGCTTCAAAGTGAGAGACTTCTCTTTCCTTCCTTCCCCCTCCCCACTGGCTGGAATTTGGACCTGGGAGAGGGCCATCTTGGTCACCTGCATGAGCACAACACCCCAGAAAGAGTGGGACAAGAAAGGGGCGGAGCCTGGTCCCCAACCCCTTGGAGCTTTCAGGAAGGGGTGGAGGAGGGTGACGTGGAGGGCGGGGCAGGGCACCGTTCGGGGTTGAATCTTTGTTCATCAGGCGTTGAGGCTCCTCTCCCTCCTCCCACACAACCTTCCTGCCGTCCGCCCCGGGGTGAAAGTCCCTCCTCCCAGCCTGTCCTCCAACCCCCCGTCGTCCCCGATCCACGGGAGTGGCTGTGGCCGGTCACCAGACCCAGAAGAAGGCTGGGGGCTCCCCTGCCCCTTCCCGGACTGTGCTCCGAAGTCACACTAGCCACATGTCAAGGGCCCTGTGATGGTGCAGTGAATGTTTACCGCACCGGACGGGCAGATACAGAACATGTCTCATCGCAGAAAGTTCTCGTGGACGACGCTGGCCAGACACACAAGGTTTTGGATCTAGTAAGACATCGGGTGGGAAAGAGGCACCGGGCAAGAAGGGAATGAGGCACAAAGGGGGCTTTGACCAAAGGCCTTCTGTCGAGCTCCTTCCGGGGACTGGAGCCCTGTTATGGCCCCAGGGAAACAAAAGAGAATTAGACGCAGCCCCAGGCCTCAGGGGGCTCCTGGCCCAGCCTGGGGGGTGGGGTGCAGACAGGAGAGAAGGAAGTGAATAAATCAACAAACAAGACACTTCCAGGAAATAACAAATGTCACATGCACAGCAGAGTGGGGGAATATAATGGGGACTCTCTCTGCAGGGGGGCCGGGCTCGGTTTAGCGAAATCTGTCATCTCCGGACAACCCAAGATTGCATGCCCGGGGTGACGTCAGAGCCTCGGGAGGGCGAGGAGCGTGATGCTCCAGAGACCAGCTCCTGAAAGGCGGGGAGAGCCTGGGTCAGGGCACCACTGAGCTCTGGGAACTAGGACGCGCCCCCCCTCCCAGAACTGGAGGTGCGCTGGGGCCCCCAGAGAGCAGAGAGGACCTGAACTGCAGCAGGGGTCGCGGCCAGCAGCCGAGGTTATTCCGGGGGCGCATCAGAGTCTGTTAGGAGGGACGTGCCCTGCCCTTGGCCTGACACTGGCTGGGGGTGGGGGGCTGTTCTGGTTTCCAGCTTTGGAGGCCTTCCATCTCTCCCCTTGGAGCCTCTGCCACGAACTTTCTGGGCGCTCAGGGCGCTTCGCCGTCGGGGAGGCGGCAGCTTCAGCTCAGCCGAGGCCCCGAGAGCCCCCCTCCTTGGAGGTCAGCAGGCAGAGCCCTTCGGCCGCCACTGCCTTTTTATCCCCAGAACAAAGCTGGCCGGAGGCCAGAGCCTTTGACGGGTGGGCAGCGGCCTCCGGAGGCCCAGGGGGAGCCGAGAGGCCGGGAGGGGACAGGGCCCCGCAGACCTGGGCGCTGGGGTGCAGGAACCGGCCCTGGAGGCAGCTGCAACAACAGTCTGAGCCCCGGCAGGGAGTGACAGGCAGGTGTGTTTTCCTTGAACAAAGCCTCAGGACTAAAGGTGCCGAGAGCTCCCTCTGCGGCAAGAACTTCCCGCTTCCTCATGTGCGGGGGGCGCAGTTACGTCACGAGGGTTTTAAAACAGACCAGAATGTGTTCTTCTGGCAGGAAGTGAGCAAAACCACCCCCGGTGACCGTTCCCTGACAGTTCAGTGAGTTCAGCCAAGGAGAAGGACCCACGCGGCAGCGGGCGAGGCCCACCCAGGATGGTCACGAACAGTCGACTCAGCAGGTGTAAATGTCCTCTTGGTTATGGGCCGGCTGGAGATTTCCCAAGGGGCCACGGACGCTCTGCCCCAAACCGAACCTTCTGCTGGATGCTCCTGGTGACGCGACCCAGACCCGACTCAGGGGCTCAGGCCCGGGGCCTCAATGGGCTCACGCACTGGTGTTGGTGGTCGGGCAGAGCTGGGTCTGGGGGCTCAGAGGCCATCCCGTGGGTTGGGCTGGTCTCCCGTGTCCCCCTGCACCGCCCCTGGGGCCGGCCCCCTGCAGACTCCCCTCGGGGCCGGGCAGCGGCAGGTGCCCCCCGCGTGGTTCCAACCCCCCACGGTTCCAGCTCCAGCCCCACACTCGCTCAGGTCCAAGTGCAGGGACACGGACAGGATGCCATCAGAGCCCCAGAGTCACTGACGGCCGGCTGAGGTCCCTCCTGTCACCGAGCCCGTTGTCGGGCAGTGGTGGCTCCTGTGGCCCGCCTTTCCCCGAGGGCCTGGGGTTCGGGGTCCCGTGGACAGAGGTAGGAAGCTGAATTCTCAAATGGCAGCCAGGTTCTGCTTACACCGCAAGGGGAAGCAGACGTCAGAGGGCACGAGAGGTGTTCGTTCCGGGAAGGGAACGCGTAGGGTGCCCACCGCACCGCCGGAGAACCCCGAAGGCATCAGATGGTCGGAGCGGAAGAAGTTCTGCCGATTCTGGATTCACGAGTGAAAGCTTGAGCCCACCTGGGAGTGAGTAACTGAGAGCATGGTCACTGGATGCAGGGTGGCGGCTACGTTCTGTGTACATCAGAGAACAAGTGAGTTTGGGGACCCCAGTGCCGTGCAAGCGGGTCACAGTGAGTGGACCAGGCGCCTCGGTTATCAGGGGCCAGCTGTGCGTGCTTCTCCCAGCCAGGACCCCGCTCAGCTCGAAGCCACAGAAACCAGCTCGAGGAGCTTGACCGGTGGTGGTTGGCCTTACTCCCGACGAACAGGTCTGGGGCTGCTGTGGGGGCCGCGTGATGTCACCAAGGCTGGCTCCTTCTGCTGTCCTGCCCTCCCTTGGGCGTCTCTCGTGGCTGCAGATGCTGCCACTCTTTCCCAGCCAGGGAGGAGGGAGTGGGAGGAGGAGGAGGAGGGGGGAGGGGGAAGAGGAGGGAGGGGGAGGAGGGGGAAGAAGAGGAGGGAAAGGAGGAGGGAGGAGGGAGAGGAGGAAGGAGGAGGGGGAAGGGGTGGGAGGGGGAGGAGGGGGAAGAAGAGGAGGAGGGAGGAGGAGGAGGGAAAGGAGGAGGGAAGAAGAAGATGGAGGAGGAAGATGGAGGAGGGAGGCGGAGGAAGGAGGAGGGAGAGGAGGAGGGAGGAGGCGAAAGAGGTGGGAGGGGGAGGAGGAAAGAGGAGCAAGAGGGGGAGGAGGGAGGAGGAGGAGGAGGGAAAGGAGGAGGGAAGAGGAAGATGGAGGAGGAAGACGGAGGAGGGAGGAGGAGTAAGGAGGAGGGAGAGGAGGAGGGAGGAAAGAGGTGGAGGGGGAGGAGGAGGGAAGAGGGGGAAGGGGTGGGAGGGGGAGGAGGGGTAGAAGAGGAGGAGGAAGGAGGAGGGAGGAGGAGGAGGAGGGAATGGAGGAGGGAGGAGGAAGATAGAGGAGGAAGATGGAGCAGGGGCAAGAGGTGGGAGGGGGAGGAGGAGGAGGGAGGGAGGCAGGAGAGGGGGGAGGAGGAGGGGAGGGAGGAGGGATGGAGCAAGTGAGGGGGGAGTGAGGAGGAGGAGAGAGCAGAGAGGGAGGGAGGAGGAGGAGGAGGAGGCTGAAATAGGAAACCAGCACTTGCCCAGAACCCCCAGCAGCCTCTGTGTCCCCTCATGGCCAGAGCAGTGTCACCGGGGCACAAGGGCGGGGGCTGGACAAGGTTTAGGGACTCAAGAACAAGAAGGAAGGGCCCTGGGTAGACACCTGGTGGTGCGTGTCACGGTCCGATGAATTGGCCCAAAGGGTCGGCGTTTCTGTGCAGAGGATGCAGCAGCTGTTCTCAATCAAAGGCACATAATTCATATCTTTGGAGACAGAAATTCCTGCTTTTGAGTAATGAAGGCAACCAAGCCACATGATTCTGCCTGCAAACATTCCACCGGCCCCCAGATGCCCCAGCTAAGCATCATGTGGCTCAGAGTCAACAGAAACCCCCAAATCTCCTACCTCCTGGGGTGCACAGACGTGCTGTCCGCAGCGGCCCGTGTTGGCTGCGTCTGTGCCCGCGCGGGTCACCCTGACCCCCGGTCGCTGGGCCCGCGAGGGCTCAGCCGTCCTCCACCTGCAGACAAGCCGCCGAGGCATTAAACCTCGTCGCCGGCCAGGGAGCCTGGGCTTGTCCCCAGCAGCTCCAGCCTGGATGCGGTCCCGGAGATAAATCATACCTCTTTAAACAGCCACGGCGGCCCATTATTTCTGCTTGAAAACACCGCTGGATCTTCACTCGAGACCCGGGGTGACAGGCCCCGGCTGTTGTGCTCAGCTCTGCATAAAATCGCCATCAGCCGGTTGGCTCTGTGATGATCAAGCCTGTAGCTTCCGACGGGTGTCGACGCAATCCCTCCCCCTGCGTGCGGGACCAGCGGAAGGTCTCAGAGTCCAGTCCGCAGAAGAGGCGGGAATGAGGTCCCGTCTGGGGTCCGCGGCCACGTGACATGCCCTGTTGTCGCCGGGTTCACACGGGGAAGCGGCAAAATGACAGAGCGGACGTTCCCGGTCTGCGTTTTGTCACATCCTGCAATATTTCCTCAAGAGAACAGCTATCTTAAAAAATGAACTGAGCACATTTAAACAATGATCATGGAGATTTTCCACCGGGAGAACGCAATGCACCATCTGCCCCTCACCCACGTTCCGCACTTACCCGGCTTTGCCCGCTCCCTCCAGCTGCCTCCCCTCTTCCCGCCAAGGTATTTTGAAGCCAGTCCCAGCCTGTACGGGATGGGTTTTTCTTTGAAACGGAACTGGAGTGTCCTCATCACCGGGAGTGTGCAGATCTCGGCAGCTGCCTCACAAGGGCCTTTTTCTCCTTGCTTGTCCAGAGTCAGGACGCAAGCAAGAGCCCCCCGGCCCTTGGTTAGGTCTCCGCAGGTCTTGGTTGAGTGTGATCCCCTCCCTTGATTTGGCAGGTCATGTCACTGCCTTGCGGAATCCCCGGGATCGGTGGCCTGAAGGGCCCCACGGTGTGGATCTGTGGGTCCCCGCCTGTCCCTGCCACAGTTCAGTTCCCTCCCCTGCAGGGAGAAGGGGTCCCAGCGAGCAACCTGGGGAAGGGGCTCCACCTGGGGAAGGCGCTCAGTTGGTTGGAAACCCAGGGGGTTGGAGCCTAGCGGGGCCGGCCTCCAGCAGCGAAGGGCCTGGGTGCGTGTTAGGAGGCTTCCTGGATCGTCCTTAACTAGCAAAGGAAGCGTTTGCTCCCAGGCGTCACCACCTCATCCTGTCAGCTCTGTTCTGGGGCGAGCCACTAGTCAGCTGCCCCGCCTCTCCCAGGGGACCCGAAAATTAGAATCACAGCCCCCACAGCGGGGCCTGGTCCTCCCCCAAGTGACCCTCGCCAGCGGTTGTGACAGAGTGAGTGAAGGACGCGAGGGGGCTGTGCTACCCACGTGCGTGTACTTGGCAGACGAGGGGCGCTTATCCAGGCCCGGGTCACCCCGGGTCACGGGCTGGGGAGGCCAGTGTCTTCTCGTTACAGCTCCAGAAAGACCCTGATGTCGTGGGCTGGGCTCCTCCACGGGCGACATCTTACTGCGTTCTCAGTGGTGATTCCTTCACCCCACAGATGAGAACAGCAGCTCGGGGGAGAGAAATTTGCTCAAGGTCACACGTCTCGCAGACCTGGGGATCGGCCTGCCCCCTGCTTCCACGATTGCCCAGCCCAATAGCTTCCACCAGGCAGCCGAGGGGTGCAAACCAGCCAGGACACGCCCCTCCCCGTACACACCCCGCCTGTTGCTTCCCTCCGTTCTTCTCGCGAACCCCAGGGCATTGCCTTGTCCCTGGAGGCCTGTGCCCCCCTTCCTGCCTCTCTGCAACCCACCGGCCCCCACTGCCCCAGGCCTCGGCCCCCTCTCCGTTCCTTGTCCAGCCCAGACCTGCCTCTAGGCCTTTGCACGTGCTGTGCCTTTTGCCTGGAATGCTCTCCTGATGGCCTCTGCCTGGCCGGAATATGCTGTGTTCATCTGGGGTCAAAGTCACCTCTCCAGAGAGGCTGTCACTGATCTCGCTGTCTAACGTGGTCTCTATTCCCTGCTTTCTTTCAACTCTCAGTTTTTTCCCACAGAGAAATTCCACAAAACCCTCTTTGTCACCTTGTTTTTTCTGTGATTGTTCGTAGTGTCTCCTATACTAAAAGTTTCACCCTCTGAGGCCAACCAAGCAGGTTAGTCCTGCTCAGGTTGTATTCTGGGGCCCGGAGCAGTGCCTGGCACAGTATTTGCTCAGAAAATGGATGAGCAGGTGATGAAACAGAGACTGGTCTTAGATACAGCTCCAGGCACTGAGCCCTGAGGGGCATCTGGACCCTGGGCTGTTGTATTTTCCTTGTGGTTACCTCCCAAGGGGCCTGAACAAGTCTTTTCTCTTCTCTCCATCTCACTGGGCTTTCTCGCCCACCTACCCACCTGAGAAGATGTTCTCAGGACTAACCAAGTCACGGAGTGCTGAGCAGCATAGACCATTCCCTAGTGGCAGGGAGCTGAGGCCTGGGATGTTGGTCCCTGACTCCCCTGGGTATCAGACCAAACAAAGGCAACTTTTCCCTCCAGCTTGTATCCACCCCTGGGGCTGACAGGGCAGCTCACCACAAACGTGGTGGCTGAAAACAATAGCCACGTGTTCTGTCGCAGATCTGGGGGCTAGAAATCAGAAAATGGCAGGGCTATGGTCCCTCTGGAGGCTCTAGGGGAGAATCCCTTCCTCCAGCTTCTGGTGGCTCCTGGGTGATTTCTGGGCTTTGGCTGCACCACTGAGGTCCTTGCCTCTGTCCATCTGCCACAGCCTCTCTGGTGTGTGTGGCACGTCCCTTTGCCTCTAACTTGTAAAGCCGCTCGTGATGCTTGTAGGGTCCCCCTGGGAAATCTAGGCGATTGCCTCAGCTCAAAATCCTTCATTACACCTGCAAAGACTCATCTTTTTAATATGAAATTTATTGTCAAATTGGTTTCCATACAACACCCAGTGCTCATCCCAACAGGTGCCCTCCCCAATGCCCATCACCCACTTTCCCCTCCCTCCCACCCCCCATCAACCCTCAGTTTGTTCTCAGTTTTTAAGGGTCTCTTATGGTTTGGCTCCCTCCCTCTCTAACTTTCTTTTTTTCCTTTCCCCTCCCCCACGGTCTTCTGTTACGTTTCTCGGGATCCACATAAGAGTGAAAACATATGGTATCTGTCTTTCTCTGTATGACTTATTTCCCTTAGCATAACACTCTCCAGTTCCATCTACGTTGCTACAAAAGGCCATATTTCATTCTTTCTCATTGCCAAGTAGTATTCCATTGTGTATATAAACCACAATTTCTTTTTCATTCATCAGTTGATGGACATTTAGGCTCCTTCCATAATTTGGCTATTGTTGAAAGTGCTGCTATAAACATTGGGGTACAAGTGCCCCTATGCATCAACACTTCTGTGTCCCCTGGGTAAATTCCTAGCAGTGCTATTTCTGGGTCATAGGGTATATCTATTTTTAACTTTTTGAGGAACCTCCACACTGTTTTCCAGATCGCTGCACCAGTTTGCATTCCCACCTACAGTGCAAGAGGGTTCCCGTTTCTCCACATCCTCGCCAGCATCTATAGTCTCCTGATTTGTTCATTTTAGCCACTCTGACTGGCATGAGGTGATATTTCAGTATGGTTTTGAGTTTGTATTTCCCTGATGAGGAGTGACGTTGAGCATCTTTTCATGTGCCTGTTGGCCATCTGGATGTCTTCTTTAGAGAAGTGTCTATTCATGTTTTCTGCCCATTTCTTCACTGGATTACTTGTTTTTCGGGTGTGGAGTTTGGTGAGTTCTTTATAGATTTTGGATAGTAGCCCTTTGTCCAATACGTCATTTGCGAATATCTTTTCCCATTCGGTTGATTGCCTTTTAGTTTTGTTGATTGTTTCCTTTGCAGTGCAGAAGCTTTTTATCTTCATGAGGGCCCAATAGTTCATTTTTGCTTTTAAGCCTCTTGCCTTTGGAGATGTGTCCAGTAAGAAATTGCTGCGGCTGAGGTCAGAGAGGTTTTTGTCCTGCTTTCTCCTCTAGGGTTTTGATGGTTTCCTGTCTCACATTCAGATCCTTTATCCATTTTGAGTTTATTTTTGTGAATGGCATAAGAAATTGGTCTAGTTTCATTCTTCTGCATGTTGCTGTCCAGTTTTTCCAGCACCATTTGTTAAAGAGACTCCTTTTTCCATTGGATGGTCTTTTCTGCTCTTTCAACATTTACAAGTTCCAGGGATCCAGGCCTTAATGTCTCCTTGTGGTCGTTACTCAACCAAGTGCTGGACACATCGCCTGCTCTTTGTGTCATCATGTTCATGATGTTCTAGTCCCTAACCACCTCAGCACCTGAGACAAAGGGGAATCGGTTGTAAGAAGAAAATAGTTCTGTGAATTACTGTTGCTCCCAGAGGGTGCTCTGGGCAGGGAGCTGAGGCGGTGGGGTGTTTGTGAAAGTGGGGGCCATAAATCATGCTGGCCCTGCTGCTGGTGAGCTGTCTCCTGCACACCGTCACTGCTGCCTTCAGTGGCATTTGTTTTTTGGGGGGAGTTCTGAGTGATGCTGTCTTCTGTGAGATGAGAACCCATGAGTATCTGCCCTTGGAAGGAACATTCCAGAAGGGGCTGACCCCAGGTTCTCCCTCTGCGGGGTGTAGGGAGAGCTCACGGGGGATGCTCTGACACACCAGGCAGCTCTTGTGTTCCTCAGACTCCACGGAAGCAGCGATGGCACAGAACATTCTGCAGACCACGCTTCCTCCATGTAGGCGGGAGGGAAGACCCCCACCTCCCTCTCCTTCCATTCATAGCCGCTGCCCTGCCATCGCCTCCCTGGAGCCTGCAGGCTGGTTGGCGACGGGGTTTCGGAGTGATGGAGGGGGTCCAGAGCCAACGGCCAAGAAAGAAGTCTTGAGACGTTTTTGGTGCAAAATGATGATTTTATAAAGCACGGGGACAGGACCCGTGGGTGGAAAGAGCTGCGCTGAGTGGTAAAGAGTGACTGGTTATATACCATGGAGTTGGAGCAGATAAAGTCAAGAGGAAGTGTCTTAAAGGGATTTCCACATGCTAACGAAGACCCACAGATAACTGGAGGCCTAGCTATTGCCAAGCTAAGGTGGGTTTTTCCTCCAGCAAAGTATTAACTTGAAGACAGTAGGGTGTTCCTGGAGATTAGGCTATTGATAAGATGACCCTTTTCTGGTAATTGTACTAAGATCTTTGTAAACTGATGGAGACTCTATCACTTTAAACATTTGTTTTCTGTCCTTTCCTTTGTACTTGGTAGTCAGGGGTGCCTGGGGAATACCACACACATCCCACCTGGGGGTGAGGGGGGTTGTACAGATCAGCTTGCCTAACACTCCCTCATCAGTTTGTCGCCACCTTTGTCCTGTTCAGGTCAGTCCTCGAAGGCCACCTCATCCTGGCCCTCCCTCATCCCCGGGCTAACCTCCAATATCTGTGGGGCCAGAGCGGAGCCCCCACTCTCCCAAACCCCTTTCTTCTTCCCACCCCACATCCACCTTGCACACACCCCGTGTCTTGCTCATGTATTTGGTTGAGTTCTGGAACGCGAGCTTCTGTGGTCTGAGCTTTAGTCTGGAGATTTTTACCTCCTGAAAACTCACAGCAGGAGAGGGGGCAACCCTTGGGAAGGGTCGCGTGGGGTGTGTGGCCATCCGCTGGGGTCCGGCTGGGGCTCTGTGCTCCGCAGAGCCCTGCACGATGAGTGAGGGTGAGGAGGGGGCATGAGATAAGCTGAGGACAAAGCACAAGCCAGCACAGCCCCCCCCCCCCCCCCGCCCCCAGGTGGGACTTGTGTGACATTCCTCAGTCACTTGTGACTGCCCAAGAACAAAGGGAAGGAAAGAAAACACGTGGATAACTGGTAGAGATCACAGTCCTGCAGGACAAGAGTCTCCATCAGTTTACAGGTCTTGGTAAATTACAAGAAGGAGACAATCTGATCAACAGCTTAATCTCCAGAAACCTATAGTCTCAGTTTCCTGGAGCCCCAACATCACCCTCTCCTACATAGGGATGTGGGGAACAAAGGCAAGGAGGATATGGCAGGTAAAATTAAATTTCTTTATGACCTGCAGCCCATTGACAAACACTTGAGGCAAATACAGAGTAGAACACTTCTCTAGGACCCCTGCTGTCTTATGTTACTGCCTTAAGTTGAAGGGAAACAACCTTAGCCTGACAATAGCGAGGCCCCTGGCATTTTATGAGTCCTCTTTAGCACATCAAAGTCCTTCTGGAGGCCTCCCTTTTGCCTTTACCTCCCCCAGCTCCCTAGTATGTAACCAGGCACTCTTTACAACCCCAGTGCCACTCTTTCTGCCCTCGGGTCCTGTCCCCAAGCTTTAATGAAATCACCTTTTATACCAAAGACATCTTAAGAAATCTTTCTTTGCCATCAGCTCCGGACCCCCCACCATCACCCCAAAACCTCATCAAGGGGGCACTCAGGTCAGTGCCTGGAGCGTTACCAGCCCTTTGCTATCAGGGGGCTGCTCTGAGGGCTCAAGGAGGTCACCGGACACCAGGGTTCCCTGCAGTCAGGTTGTGCATTAGTGCACGGTTGTATCGGTTCCAGGAGCCCAGAGATCAGCATGGGGGAAGGGCCCCGAACTCAGGACTGGAAGGTGGTTGTAGCTGCAGCCCCGTCACAGGGACCTGTGGCACAGGAGCCTCAGTAACCCGCGCTGGCCCCAGTTCCCGAGCCCTGAGGCGCGCTGTGGCCATCTGTCCCTGAGGTCTGAGGACCTGCCGGGGCAGCGGTGCCCCGAAGGTGTGCCTGCCGCCCCTGCAGCTCTGTGCCCACGCGGTGGGGCTGGTCCCCGCCCCCACCACCCAGCAGATGCACCCAAGGGATGTTTGCTGCCTTCCCCGCAGCAGGATGGACGAGGACTTCGGGGCTCCTGATCTGCTGGGGCAGACAGACGCCTTTTCTTGGTCTTTCTTCCTCTTTTCTTTCTCTTTCCTGTTTTTGATTGTTTGGTTCCATTTGCCCCAAGGGGAAGCTCTACAGAGAAGGGGGCTGTCCGATGGCAGAATCCGGGCCACAATCCGGATGTGGGAGCAGGGCCGAGGCCGGGGGAGCTACTCGGCGGACCTCACGTAAACTGTGAAGTTGTGTGAACCAGTGCGAACGCTGTGAGAGAGCCCGGGGAACAGTTTTGTTAAGCGAGACATCGGCCGAACACTCAAGCGCCCAGACCGTCCGGGCTGCGGGCCGTGCACCTGGCGGCCTGCTCGGTGCCCCCAGGCGGTGTCCCCACTCCAGGGCCCATGCGAGCCACCTGGGGGGCTGGCGAAGGTTCGGACCCCCCAGTAGGACCTGGATGGGACCTGACAGTCTGCATTTTCGGTGCGCTGCCCCGTGGGGAAGGTGTGCTGGTCTGTGGACCACACTTCGAGGAGCGAGGCCTCAGTCTGCTTTGACTTTGAACCTTTGTGACAATCCTCGAACTGAGAGAAACTGGTTCAGAGAAGGTGAGTGGCCTCCTCGGTCAGTGGCCTCTCCAGGGAAGGGACCACTCAGGTAAGTGGCACTGTCAGGCAAGTGATGTCCTGGGTCAGCATCCTCCCTGGGGCCACGCGGCAGGTACAGGATGAGTCGGGATTTGAGTAGGGACCTCTTCCATCCCAAACCCCCCAGTCTTCACCGACGCCTGCCTGTAACCACAAGTACACGGGCGGTTTTCCTCAATTTCTCCTGAAGTCTGTTCTGCATGACGGTTTTACGGATGAACCGTTATAAGATGACGTCTCCTCCAAGTCGCCGGACTGGAAATTGCTCTCATCAGCCCGGGAGAAGCCAGTGGACGTCAACGTGACCTTGGAAGGAGGGAACGTGGGGAACACCGAGCAAACCGGCCGCTAGGTTCTCACTGCCAACAGCTCGGCAGAAACCGAAGGCATTTTACGGTGGCCTGAAGCACGGTCGCGTTTTCCGTAAGGTCTCAACAGAGTCTTTACCGCCAGAGCGCGGACTCGAAGAGGCTGCCGTTGCCTTGATGAATGTTGTGGAGCCCCAGGAGAGAGACGTCTCACCAGGTCTCCCGTCCCGTCCCCCCAGCCCTCCGCTGTGCCCATGCCGGCCAAGTCCAACACGGGGTCTGCCTCTCAGGGCCCTGCTTCAGGGAACCAGGAGGGGGTATGCCAGTCCCCGTCTGTGTTAGGAGGAAAGTAGGGGAGAAGAGAGGACCCAACACACAGGCAGCAACTGTGAGAACAAAATCCCAATACAGAGTCCAAAAGGGAGTACGGACAGAACAAGATGTATGCTGTTAATCTCCATCCCATCTATGCACTACGTTTTTTTGTTTTCTGGCTTTGGTTTTGGTAGGAACGTGTGTAATGTGGCACTGCAGGTCGATACCCAAGAGAAAGCACCAAATAACAAACATAGGAAGTCGCAGCCCATGTCGTCCATCTCCCGGGCACTGGTGTTGGGGGAGTCACGGTGAGTTGTCTTCACCCTCTCCTGTGCTCTTCCCCTCTGTGACCTTATCTGAGGATCCCAATATCGTCTGCACAGACCCTCAGAAAACTCAGGGCCTTTCTGGTCTGCTCGGATCTCCTCCAGGGCTGGGTCTGCAGGTGGGACCCCTCACTGGGTGTAGAGAAGGATCTGGAACCAGAGTTTGTTTGTTTGTTTGTTTTAACGTTTTATTTATTTTTGAGACAAGGAGAGACAGAGCATGAACGGGGGAGGGTCAGAGAGAGGGAGACACAGAATCTGAAACAGGCTCCAGGCTCTGAGCTATCAGCACAGAGCCCGACGCGGGGCTCGAACTCACGGACCGCGAGATCATGACCTGAGCTGAAGTCGGCCGCTTAACCAACTGAGCCACCCAGGCACCCCTGGAACCAGAGTTTGACTAAGGGTTTGCTAGGAATCACTTGCACTGGTCAGCAGCTGCACTGGTCCCACCAACAGGCCAGCTCTGAGCACCCTCTTCCTCTCCACTGGTGGCCTCACTGCAAGTCTTTCCACGAACCTCTGACCCTCCACCCCATTTGGTTTGGTGGGGGGTGAAGCAGCTGTAAAATCTGGAAGTGCCCTCGTGGCTGGGGTGGGATAGCTCCATGGAGTAGTCACCTGGGTGCTCTTGTCCCTGGAATCCCCGACAGGCCACCAGGCATCATCTCAGAGGGGGGACCTTTGCCTGCTTCCTTCACTGCTGGGGGCCCAGACCCCAGGGCCCCCCCCCACAGCAGAGGGGCCTGTGCACAGAGGCCCACTGCAGGCCTCTGCCAGCCCAAGGAGGGGCCCACCTGCCTCAACCACACTAGACAGGAGGCAGGGGGGCGGCTACGGCAGAAAAGCAGGGACAAAGCCTGGACCGTTTCATCTGCTTAGAACGAGGAGATAGAAACTGTCCTATTCGGGAGCTGTTCCACAGGGTCTACCATAGCTAAACATAGGTGCATCAGGTTGGGGCGGGGCCAGTTCAGGAGGCTGGGCCCTGGGCCACTCTATGGGCGTGGTCCAGCTGGAGGCGTGGCCAGGTTGGGGTGGGGCCTGGCTGGAGGCGGGGCCAGACCGGGGGGGGGGGGGGGGGGGGGGGTGGTGGAGTGAGGGCAAGACTAGCAGTGTGGCCTGGCAGGAAGTGGAGTTAGGTTAGAAGGCGGGGCCACGGCAGGGTTGGGGCGCGGCGGGGGGGGGGGGGGGGGGGCGGCCTTCGGTAGGTGAAGGTCTGAGCCCACACTGCCTCTGCTGGACCAGGGCCTTCTCCAGGTGTCCGACCTTCCCACCAGTGATATTTCAGTCGACAGTTCCCACGGCCTCTGCTAATGGTTTCCATTAGTCCTAAGGACTCTTGTGCCAACATGTTTCCTTAAAAAACGCTATGGAAAAAGGCACTGCTTTGGAGGAATTTGCGCCAGCCTTGTCTGCTTGCAATTTGATTGTGGGAAATTCCTGGAATAATTCAGCTCAGTGTTTCTTTAGCATAGAAAAGAGGCAGGGCTCTGATAAAGCTGAAGTTCATCTCCGTCTCAAACAGAATAGGGTACAGCCCATGACAGCGAAATCTGTCGTGGAGAGACTGAGGTCTTTCAGTCCAGCACCCGGAAAACGTTTGGAAGAGGACACAAATCAAGAAGTGCATTTTACAGTGGATCCCAGCATGCACACATGCACACACGGAGGTTACACTTTGCAAGCTGAAATAAAATTTGCACAACATCATAAGTATCCTTATTCCAGGTGATGCACTCTGGCACTTTTTCCAATCTATCTTATGCAGTCTTAAATTTTTATTTAAGTGGTGGTTCCAACAACTCATCAGATCTGTTCTTCTTCTTTTTTTTTTTTAACGTTTATTTATTTCTGAGAGACAGAGAGAAAGCATGAGCAGGTGAGAAGCCGAGAGGGAGACGCAGAATCAGAAGCAGGCTCCAGGCTCCGAGCTGTCAGCACAGAGCTCATCACAGGGCTTGAACTCATGAACCATGAGATCATGACCTGAGCTGAAGTCACACACTTAAGCCACTGAGCCACCCAGGCGCCCCTCATCAAAGGTCTTCTATGAGCCACTCCTAGGTCACAAAGAGCAAGTAAGCTCTAAGCTGGATTCCTAGTCCATGTATCACCGTCTACGCGCCTTTGTGAAATTTCCAGGACATCTGTGGCTTCTCTGTTTCCCTCCTTCGAAAGCTCTGAAATTACACTATTGCTGCAGGTAAGATGTCATCATTGCCTTTGTAGTCAAAACAAATCTCTTTTTATAAAGATACGAATATCCGGAGGAGTTAAGTGACTTGCCTAAGTGACAAGCAAAGGGATTTTCCATGATTCACTGATGCAAATGGGTCACAGGATACAGGAAGCCTGAATCCTTTCTATAACCTGGATTATATACAGCTCATGCCCCACCCCCACTCTTAACAACAGGCTCCCCAGAGATTCAGCCTGGTCTTTCCTGCTGGAAGCAGATCATCAGACCAACCAAATTCCAAAGAGATTTGTTCTTTCAGGCAGGACTGTGACAAATCTCCTAAGTGGTCTGACTCGCTCCCTCTGAGCTCCCTCTGACCCTCCGCACCGTGTTGCTCAGGGCTCAGGAAGTCCAAAAGCTCCGGATGCCCCACGGCCTCGCCCGTCTCCATTTGGGGCAGCCCTGGAAGCCCTCCGGCCAACACCTGGGCGCCGTCCTCCCTCCTTCCTTCCACACTCCGCTCCTCCCCGGGCAGCGTGTCCTTCCGGCTCCACCCAACCCCTCTCACCTCCTCCACCAAGACCGCCTGGCTCGGGCCGCCTTCACCTCGTCCCCGCCTCCCGGTCTCCCTGCCCCGGGCCTTGCCTCGCACCCCCCCTGCACCGGCCCGATGATCCCGATGATCCCGTTCAAGCGTGAACCAGGTCTGGTCCCGGGACTCTCGCTTCGCTCAGAGTTGAAGCCTTAGTCTTCAGAGGGATCCAGGGTCCCGAGAGCTGTCGCCTCCTCCCTGCCATCATCTGTCACCCCCCTGGCCTCATGTCCCCCTCGCGCCCCTTCGCCCACTTGGCTCCGGCCACACCGGCCTCCTCGCTGCTCTGCAGACTCATGCTACTGTCCCGTCTCGGGGCTTCACCCTTGCCGCTCCCTCTCGCTGCACCCCGCGCCCCAACCGGCCCCCGCTTCCAGCCGCACCCCACACGCCAAGCCTTCCCGGGCGGGCCCCCTGGTCAACCTGGGACCCATTCCCGGCTCCCCTCCCGATATTCTTGTCTGTGGGGCATAGTCACACTTTGCTCTGTCGCTGTCTGCCGCCCCCGCACGGTGTCCCCGCACGAGGGCCACTTGCCGTGCTCGCCGCTGCGTCCCCGGGGCCCAGAGGGGGCACCAGGTGCGCACTTGCGCGAGTTTGACGGAACGCGCGCACGCACGACTGAGAATACACCTTCTCCGCCGGGCAATGCTGCTCCCAGGGGGCAGAGTGTGGTTTCTGGGTGAAAAGATGTCACTGTCATCATGGAGGAGCAAAGGGGCACACGCGGCGGCACACAAACCACCGCGTGGCGCTTCTGTGGCGTTAACGTTTCACGAGGGACTCAGAAACGAATGTCTAAAATGGCTCCGTAGGGGACGATCAGGAAATGAAGGCTGAGAACAGCCTTAGAGGAAACCCGGACGAAAGCGCGGCCTTGGCCTCCCCCGCAAGGCCCGGACGCGGGCAGGAGGGCAGCGGGCGGCCAGGCCATGCAGCGACCGACGTGGGCAGTAATCCCAGGCACTTTCCAGGTGGGGAAGTGACGGAAGGGGTGGCTCCCAGCTCTGGGGACACGTCTTTTCCCTGCCGAGGGACCGGACGGACTTACAGAGGGCGATATTTACATTTTCCCCAAGCCTCTAATTTCCTCATTTATCATTTGTCAGCGCCCGAGGCCCTTCCACGGCACGTGGGATGTTTGCACACATCTAATGATCCCTTTTGCCAAACAGACGTCACAGTCTCCACGAGGAGATTCGTTAACGCTGCGAGGCTGCTAATTCCATCCATTAATGTCACACTGTGCGCCGCTCGCTGGGATCTGGGGCAGCTCCTGTCACCCTGTGCCCCGGGGCTCCTGGGAGCTCTTCTCCGACTGGGAACCATGGAAACCGCCCAGCAGGGCCCCTGAGATGAGCAGAGCACATTGGGCGCCCCTTCCAGTGGCTGAGCTGGGGTGAATGGGGACCTGGGCTGGGGACTGAGGCCTGGTTTCTAGAACTCCGCCCACACCCAGGGCAGGGGCCCGCCCCCCTCCCTCCCTGGACTCACCCAGTGGGGAGCTTGGGGAGGGCCTTGAACCAGCCCCAGGGAAGGCAGAGCAGGCTGGTGCCTCTGACCCTGGGAGAGGCCTGGGGCGCCAGGGAGGGCCCCCCCCAACCGCTTTCCTCACTCCCTGCATCAGCCCTGCCCACGCTGCTGACCAACACCAGGCTCTTTACATCAATTCAGTTCTGCCCCCAGCACAGAGCTGCCTGGTTTCAGCTGACCCTTCAGGGAGCATTTGGGTCCTGCTGAGTCCCAGGGCTCTTGTGACCGAGGGCAGGGGACAGCAAAGCACCTTCTGGTTCCTTCCTCACCAGTCAGCTTCGGTGGCAGCAGCATGCTGATCGGTGTTCGGCTTCACAGACCGAGTCTCGGAGAACGGAGAACAGTGTTTTGTAAGTTGTTAGCTACTCCTGAGTCCCGGCCCTTTGAGAGACATTGAAAACATCTCCGGGCTGGGAGTCCCCACGACGCCAGGGGGTGGAGGGGCCTTACTTCCACGGTCGAATCCAGGTCTGTCCACAGAGGAGCCTGGAGTTTTCTCTCCACCGAGTGCAGCTGAGACGTGTCAATTTGCACAAACCACACGCAGGGCCACCCCAGCCACAGTGGGGCTCCTGGCTTCGCGGCCTCACTGAGGTCCTGCTCAGGGCGCGGGCCGGGCGAGGGGCGGCTGCCTTGGAGAACGTTCCTAGCGGGCGGCCGGCGGAGACAGGAGGTACTGGGAAAACGCCTATGCCTTCAAAACTAATGTAAGAATGCCCAGGTCAGGCAGCTTTCTGCATTCCCCACCTCGGGGTCAGGCCGGCCTCTGTCCCTGTCCCGGGCCTTGCTCTGACAGCGGTCACACCCCCTGGACCCTTCCAGGCTCTGCTGCAGGCATTCGTGTCACTGCTTGGAGCAAACTGGCCCATCAGCAGGTTCATGCCAGTGAGCGGCTTCCTCAGTGGGCGGACTGGTCACTCAGCAGACTGGCTTTGGCTGGGGACCTGGGGTGGCCGAGGGCAGGGGGGTGCAGGTCTGGGCAGCAGAGGGACCTGCTCTGCGCGGTGTCCATGGAGCTTCCGTTTTGCCCTCATGCCCGTCTTTGCAGACGACGGAGCCCCGGCTGGACAGGGGGATCCGGTCTGTGTCCTTCTTTAAGCTCAGACGGGCTTGTCCTTCCTCCCCCAACTAGAAGCCGGAGGCCACGTCTCCCCGAATACCTAAGTCAGCGTGGACCCGGCTCCACGCTTCGTGCCCTCCCGTGCCTGCGGGTTTTCGTGCCCTGTCTCCCGTGGTTGTGACAAGCACTCAGGGTGGTACAATCACTGTCTCCACAAGTTAAGGAACTTGCTGAGGTCACGGGGGTGGCTGGCTCTAACACGCTCGGGCACACACAGATTTGAGGATACATATTGAGGGAATCTTAAGTCTCGAGCCGAGGCGAAGGGTGACACCGCTTCCCCTTGGGGGTTCCCCTTTGCTCCCCAGAAGGTGTTGGATGCAGTCAATAAAGACATGCCTGTCCCTTTAGCTTGGGGAAAGAGCGCTGTTCAGTACAAAGGGACAAGCTCACCTTCCCGCTCGTTGGAGGAGCCCATGGGACTGTCTCGTCCTGATCTACGTTGTATCCAGTCCACTGTGGACTCTCTGCTTCTGCAAAGCCCGGACTTCCTGTGGGGCAAGCTGGGATCACACAGGAAGTCGGGATTGCTCGCCGCACGCCAGCCACTCCAGGCGCAGAGGGTGCTGGGGCTGACCTCTGACCCGAGGCAGGCGGTGGGCGTTTGCGGAAAGTCAAGGCCTGAGCGCGTCTGAGTCTGAGGCTAGGGGACAATGAGACCTTTTGTGTGAATGCTCCTGGAGGGGGGCCGGGCAGGCAGGGAGACCAGGGGCGTAATGCAGGGTCAGCAGCAGAGGCCTTAGCGAGCAAATTCAGAAAGCGACCCTCGGAGGTCAGGCCTCGCACAGCAAAGTCGGAGCTAGAATTTGCAGGGACGTGATGTGGCAAAAAAATCGGAGCTGCAGGTCGGGGACCTTGGGGCCCGCCAGGCACCCGGGGGCTTTGTGCTGAGGCCCACGACAGGCAGGAATGGTCACCAGAGGTGCCGAGGCCTCAGTGCTTCCCGATCCTCGTGTGCTTTGCTCCCCTTTCCCGAGGGGACGTCTGTGCCTCTGACCCTGACCCTGGTTGCTTTGCTGCTCCCTCCGGTCGCCTTTCCGAGTGGATGTGGTTGCAAGGGACCGGCTGTCCACAGAGCCACAAGGAGATGGACTCTGTCAGGCACAGAGTTTCCCAAGCTTTGGTCCCTCGGGGTCCCCTTCAGAATCGTTGCCAGACCGTGTAACGCCGTGTCATTATCTTACTGAAGATCTCCTTTACGCCGAAGCAGCTCCCGGTTTTCTTAAATAAATTCACGCATTACGGTACCCCCTGCCTTCACCCTCTCCCCCCATCCTCATGGCATCACGGGCCGGATGACAAGCTGGGATTCTCCCCCTAGCTCACCTTGACGTGAAAAGGTAACGGTCAAAACACAAAATGCACCCCCTGACTTCTGGGTGTTTGGTCCACCGGCTGGTGCAGGGACCCCAGTGCCAGTGGCTGAACGAGGCAGAAGTTAGTTTCCCTCCGGGCAGCAGCCTCGGTGGGCGGCCCGGAGCTGGGGGGGCGGCACCACGGGGGTGTCTGGACCTTCTTCCCTCGCTGCTCTGCCACTTTAGGTCGCTGTTCCCGTTCACCTGGTGCAATGTGTGGGTCACATTAGGCAGGAGGGAGGAAAAGGGGGGTGGGGGAGGAGCTCTCCAGCTGCACTTGATCGGGGGAAATTCGGGTTTGGTCTGGAATGCCACGTGCCCAGCTGAAAACTGGGATTTCTTTTTTATTTTATTTTTTACGTTTTAAAAAATGTTTATTTATTATCTTTGAGAGACAGAGAGACAGAACGTGAGCAGGGGAGGGGCAGAGAGACAGGGAGACACAGAATCAGAAGCAGGCTCCAGGCTCCGTGCTGTCAGTACAGAGTCCGACGTGGGGCTCGAACCCATGAACCTCAAGATCATGACCTGAGCCAAAGTTGGACACTTAACTGACTGAGCCACCCAGGCACCCCTCAGTGCAGTGTTTTTCAAGCCATTTCCCCCACAACCCATGGTAAGAAATATTATTTTACAAGACCTGGCATGCACATGCACACATAAGCTATGAAACTAAAATTTCACAAGAGAATATTTACCTTAGCTAAAATATTAGATATTTTCTACTCGGTTTTGTTATTTCACATCTTAAAATGCTGGTTTGGTCAGCGTCGCATCATGAAACTGATCTCAGGCTCCACTAAGGAGGCATGGCCTGCACTTTGGGAAGCTCTGACTCGCCTCACACAGCCCTGCTTTCCCTGGGTCCTCCCGCGGCCTCTGCCCCTGCCTCACTCGGGAGTGGTGACTCATGCGACTGTCCAGGGTTCACGGAGACTTTTCTTTGCCCCTCTCTGGGACGATGCCCGTTTGATGAGCCCACGTCTTCTTTCTTCACGGATTTTCAGCTTCCCATGCGTCATTTCCAAATTACTTCTTTTTCATTGAAGAAAACAAAATTGTTATCGGCTCTCCAGCGTATTTTATTTTTTCACTATTTCTCCAGTGACAAAAAATAAAAGTGGGAAGGAGAAGATTACAGTAGGACGAAGCCAGAGAGCAAACAACTGATTTACGCATGGTTTTTGTTGCGCATGAATTCATGCCCGTGGTGCCCGATGAAAAGCCGGACCACCAGCTGTGTGTCATTCCTGGCAATATCCGTCCAGGGAATGAAATGTTGACCGTGGCTGTGAATCAGGGCTTTTCACTCGTGCCTCTGTTGACATTCCGGGCAGGACCCGCCTTGGTTCGTCGTGGGGCGTCCTGTGCATCGTGGGGTGTTTAGCAGCATCCCCGGCCTCCACCCTCTAGATGCACTTGTATCCCTCCACGTGGTGACAACCAAAACTGTCCCCAGACATTGCCCCGTGTGCCCCAGGTGCAGACCGCCCCTGGCTTGAACCGCTGCTCCCGGGTTTGGACCGAGCCCGCACCTGCGGTTCTGTGCAGGCTTCCAGACGGTTGATGATGAGACATCAAGTTGAGCCTGAACTGGCCGATCGCATCGTCAATCGGCCCCGCTGGGTGGAATCAGCCGACGTTTGTCATTTCCCGTCTGGGGTGAGCGGAGACAGAACATGGTCTCAGGGTGTGTCCCAGGTCACTTCTGCACGAGCTCCATGCTCCTGCTGGAGGGGATCTTCACATCGTCCGACTTACTAAGAACGACCATCATCGATGCCCTAGAACTGACTCTGCCTCTTCCTGATGGGCTCTTCCTGATGGGCCCGTGATGTGATGGAGCAAATCGCAGCAAAAATGACCTGGGGCTTACGAAGCTGTGATCAAAGTGGGGCATTTGCTGGCACTTGGAACCTGTCACCAGTTCTGTGTCAGCATCGATGTCTGTGATGACGTCTGCGGGACACAGGGGTCGAAGCTGCAACGGATGTGGGGACCACAGACAATCAAGTGGCCAGGGTGTGTCTGTCGCTCACCAAGACGAAGTAAGGGCACACCGTGGATCTAAAATTTCCCAGGAATTCCTTCCGGAGGAGGCAGGAGCGATTCCCCAGCACGTCGTGCCCATCACGTGGTTTCTGAGCAGGCCTGTCCTGCGGGCAGCGACCTGATGGAACAGCCAGCAGCCCTGCAGCCGGCACTCCCCGGGTTAGGGTCGCCGAGTCTGCGCCCGTGACGCCAGCCCGAGGCCGGTTCCCTCCGTCTCACGGCTGGAGCAGCGGGTCGGTCTGGGCGAGAGGATCAGACGTGACACGAGTACGTCCCAAGGACGGTTACCGAGGACCCACTATGTCTGTTCGAGTTTCCGTCCCAAGAACCACCCGTCATCCCACTCAACCCCACCTCACTGTTCAGCCCTGGAAACGGTTCCCCTGGGGCTACCGAGCTGGGTGGGAATCCGCCTTCGGGACCCTTTCCGCTCACCCTGGGGGGGAGGGGTGGGGAGAACCCTGACTCCTCCCCGCGGCCGGAGAGAACCGGAACCGGAACCGGAACCGGAAACAGGGTGGGCAGGGGCCGCTCTGAGCCAAGACGGGTTCCAGGGGTCGTTTGAGTCGTTGGCATTGCTTTGTCATTCTCTCTCAGAGTGGAGTTCGAAGGCCCTTTTAGAATTTGGGTCACCCCAGTGTCATGTGTCCTGGAGGGAGGTATCGAGGGGCGAGGCGGGGCGTGAGCTTCGCGTACTTGAATGTCGTTGTCCCTGCAATGACTCTGGGCCGCCCGAGCCCGGGGGACGAGCGAGTTACAGGGTCTGGGTTCGCTGGGGCCTCGTCAGGAGCCGCGTCACAGCTGGGCCCTCACTTGCCCAGACGCTCGTGGCTTCCGGCCACCAAGTCCACGCTGACCTCTGGGCGCGTGGTGTGCGGGTGACGATGGGCAGGACCGGGCTGGGCAGCGGGTGCGTGGCGAGCGGGCTGGGGGACCGCGGAGGCCTGACCTCCCTTCCGTCTCAGCTCCGGGGTTTGGGGTTGGGAGACAAGTGTCCTCCTCTGTAGTCGTGGATCAGAGCTCCAAGCCAGGCCTACGGAGTTGGCGACTTGGCGGGGAGCTTTCCGGTCCTGTCTGTCTGGTTTTGCAGACAGACTGCTTCCTGGAGGTGGCATTAGGAGGTGGGTTTGCGGCCCAAGGTCGAGTTGCTCCCTGCAGCCTCAGGAGTAACGGTGAGGTTCATCGACTGCCCCTGCGGTCCCCAAACCTGTCCTCAGGGTTCTGAACCCGGAGCAGGGGAGGCGTGGGATTCGCGACCATCCACACGTCCCAGCAAAGACTTGTTCAAGTTAGATGTGGTGACACACTTCACTCTTATTTGTGTGATCAGTTAAGTGGTGTTTATCATTTGTGGTTTTTACACTGTGGGCTGGTGGGAGCTGCTTTATGGAAACAGGTGCTTTATGGAAACCGGCTTTGCTGGGGGGACAGGAAGCTGGGGTGGCCAGGAGCCCATCGTGGGCCCGGGAAGAGCTGGCCCAGCTCCTGGCTGGCTCCTGTCTCCCTCCAGGGTGTGGGGTCTGTCGGGGGACATCGCTCAGGGGAGGCCTGCCCCAGGCCAGGCGGGAGCACCGAGGAACAAGGCTTTCCCTGCAGAGGATGATCCCCTATTTGTTTTCTGCGAGGCCCCCGCAGGCGGACACACGTAAAGAATCGCCCGCAGGCGCCGAGAGAGAAGCACTCCGCGAAAAGCAAACCCTTGGAAATCTTGTCTGTGAAACGCAGTCTTTGTAGCAGAAATGCATCCCCGCCCTGAGCTAACAGGGCGCCCCTGGGCTCTGTGGGAGCCTGCCAGGCCCGGGGTCTGGTGAAGTGTGTGCAGACCGTGGGTCAAGGACGCCAGAGAGCTGCAAGGGCATCTGCGGCCTGACTGGTGCAGTCACCTCCTGGGCCTACGGGACCGGCGAGGCTCAGGACGCACAGGGACTTTCCGGGACCCCCAGGTAGCGGGTGGCAGAGCCGAGGCCAAGCTCCTGACTCCTGCCTCAGTGCTCTCTCTACCGGCCCCTCCTGGCGCCCCCCTGCCCCCCCCTCCTGGGCCAGGCTGTGCTGAGCGCTTTGAGACATCAGCCCATTGAGTCCTGACCGTCCCAGACACGAGGCTGAGGACACCCATTCTGCAGATGGGGAAGGGAGGCTGGTGATGCTGGAGATCACACAGCCATGGGGTGGGGGTGGGGGGGGCAGGGCTGGGACTCCAGTGCCCTAACCTGTTCTCTGCGCTCCTCAGACAGGATATTCTACCCCGTGACAGTTTTCCTGACTGTCAAGGAAAAGCACCTGTAAATTGCCAGGGGATGACACTCCAACGAGACATTCAAGGGGGTTTGTACCACCTGAGCGTTGACAGGACTGCCAAGAGCTCAGGGTAGCTTCTGTCCACGCTGTGCCCGGCCCTACTCGACGCTTCTCCGGCATTTGCTTGTTTCAACTTGAAACAAACGAATGTGCGACAATTTGGTGTGACATCTTTACCCCTGTGTTACAGATGCGGAGATCTGTGCAGGGAGAAAAGAAATGCTGTTCCAAAACCCACGGTGCAGGATTCTGTGTCTTTGGAAATATGCCCAGGATGGGGCTTGACGCCCTTGGGAGCCTATGTTGTTGTTGTTGATGATACTTTTTAATTTTTTTTAACGATTATTTATTTTAGAGAGAGACATAGTGCGAGCCAGGGAGGAGCAGAGAGAGAGGGAGACGGAGAATTCAACACAGGCTCCCGGCTCCGAGCTGTCTGCAAAGAGGGCGACACGGGGCTCGAACTCACAAACCACGCGTTCGTGACCTGAGCTGAAGTCAGACGCTTAACCGACCGAGGCACCCAGGCGCCCCTGGGAGCCTATATTGTTGCACATCACTGCTCTTTATTCTCCCATCTTCCTTCCTTGATTTATGCCCCTTGTCAGAGGACTTTGGGGGCTCTCCCTCTAGGTGGGAAGTCTCCTGTGTCATCGACACAGAATTTGGTCATGTGATTTGCTTCGGCTGATGCAATGTGGGCAGAGGGTTGAAACGTGCTTGCACAGCTGGTCTTGCCCTCATGTGCTCCCGCCGAGGCTTAAGGTTAGGAACGTGCTCTGGTCTTCACTGGTCCCAGGAAGATGGGAGACACGTGCTGCGGCAGCCCTGGACTCACCCCTCAGCTTGAAGCCCAGAAAAGAAGCCGGGCTCAGCCTAGATGTGATGGACCCAACAGCCCTGTAGACCTGAGAATGAGACACAGATGCTTGTTATTCTTTGCAGCTGAGTTTGGGCGGTTTGTTACGCAGCTTAGTGGTGACAGCGGCTGACTGCTACGAGGTTCAGCGGATGCACTGCGGTGCTCGGTAGGGTCTGGGTGTCCTTCTTCTCAGCACAGGTGGGAACAGCCCGTCTTCCGCCGACACACCACACTTCCCGCTACCCCTCGGAGCGTCTTCATGTCCGACACCGTGTCCCCGACCACCGTGTCATGTCGCCAATGTTCCCAAGGGGCGGGCACCAGGGTTGTGTTTTCTGCCTCCGGTGGGGGCGGTGCTGTTGTGCCCAGGCTTTGTTAACGTTTTTTCTTTTCTTTAATCAGACATTCCAGGGCTCATCAAGTCCCACTGATGCCGAGAACATCTGCTTGGACCACATGATGTCAGCTCACTTTCTACTTTTCCGAGCTGCTTCACTAAGCACGCGGCAGGTTGGAGTTGGCCTCTTCCCGGTGACAGGAAACTAGCAGAGGAGGTCAGTCTCCAATTCGGATTATACATCACTCCGTTTCCTCGTTCATCATGACACCTTCGCTGGAGAGGATCCACCCGTGTCCCCTCCTGATGACTGTCCTCGCGTGGAGTTTATGACTGGATGACCGCCAACATCATGATCGCTGCTCCTCTTGGAAGCAGGAGGGGGGGCACAGCTCTGTTTTTCCACGTTAGGAGTCGAGAGAGAATTGACAAGAACGTCTCCCCCCCAACTGCTTCCCCAGAGGTGCTGTCGGGCTGGGCTGCTCTGTCACACCATCTCACGGTTTACGCTGCCAGCTCCGGAGAGCATCACCACCGTTATCCTCCCTGGACAGAGGAGATGGAGCTCAGAGAGGTTCTGCAGCTAGCCCGAGGGCACACAGCTACAGACTTCCATACGGAGGAAGAAGCTTCAGGCAGTTGGACCAGAAGGGGCTTTGGGGGGCTTCTCTGTTGCTCTTTCCCAGAGGTTCTCCCTGCTTATTGGGGGGTGAATTTGGGGGTGTGATGGGAGTGGACAGGGGCTAAAATCCCCCCGGGTCTCGCCTTGGCGTCACCCTGATAACAAATGGTTGTCACCATGAAGTCCGAGTCTGGGGGCGAGAGCCTGTGTTGCTGTGGAGATGCCGCTGTGTCGTGGCTGTCCCTCGTCCTCCTGAGTCCTGAAGGCTCTGGCTCACCCAGCAGGTGCCGTATGGTTCACTCACTGCACACCTGCGGCCTCTGTGCTGTCAGGAGGGCGCCTCCTACCTTCCTTTCTCATTGTCCCCCCTGGGATTCCACAGGGGCGCCAAACTTCCTGTTGTTTCGGGTGACCTTGGGCTCTGACCTTTCTTGACCTAAGCAGCACCTCTATGTGGACCTTGTGTGAGGGGCCGGCAGGGAGGGAGCAGGGAAACCACCGGGCTCCCCTGTGGCCCGAGGCCGCCCACTGGGCTTCAGGTCCCCTGCGAGCGTCTGGGGAGCGAGGGCAGCCATCTGAGCCGCGAGGACAGTGCCCGTCACACGGAAAGGTGGCCCTGCAGGCGTCTCTTCACTTGTATCTTGAAAGCATCCTCAACGCCCCGGCGCCTCGTTCTGCACATTTGTTCAACGACAGATTCCTCGGGGAGGGAACTGGACTGAGCGGGAGAGAGAGGAAACAGGACCAGCTGATCTGAGCGGGAGCAGGGAAGCAGGTGAATGCGTGAGGCGCTGAAGACAGTTGTCGTAAGAGTCGTTGACAGTTGTTGGAAAAACGGCTGGGAAAATCCCGCGGCTCTATAGCTCCGCGGACGCTCAGTAAAATGAAGCGACGGTTCGCAGAGCGGCTAGAATCATCCATATCTAACAACACTAGTCTGCACCCCGAGGTCCTGGGCAATTATGCAGCCATTGTAGCAGCGCCTCGTTTTAAATATAAGTACAGGCTGTGGGGGGATAAAGACTCACAGGAAAGGTAGGAGCTCCTCTCTCAGCTCTGCAGCAGGGGTGAAACGCTCTTTGTTGTGGATTTGCAGGTGTGAAGGTGCCACCCCGGACCCGCCAGCAGCTTCTTGCCGCAGTGGGAGATTTTCAAGAAAGGAGCCCAGACCCGTGGAGTCAGAGCCAATAATGGTGAGAGTGGGGTCCTGGAGGCACCCGTGCCTGAACCCCACACTACCCCCTGGAGTTCTCTGCTAATGAACCAATGCATTTATTTGAAAATGTTTTTCTTAAATCTAGGTTGAGTTGTCTTTCTATTACATGCAATCAAGATGTGTCACCTCTTTTGGATCTGTCACGAGGGGCCTAAAGACTGTGAAGCCACATGGAGTCTTTTCTTCTGGAAGAAGATGTGGCTGTGACAGTGCATTTGCCCCCTTCGATGCAGATCTGGGGCCAGAGCGGCTCGTCCTGATAGGAAAAGACACCTGCGAACCATCGTTCAAGGATAACTCTGCAGAAGGACAGTTTTGTATTAAGCTTTCAGGCTGAAAGTTTGAGCTTTTATATTAAATCAGATGACCTTAGGAATATAGGAGCTGGTCTCTTAGAAGAGTCAGCTCTAGTGAGATGCGAGTTTTAAGCCGGAGGTGTCCAATTTTCCACCATTCTTCTGTCTGCTACAGGAGAGCCAGAGAGAGAAACATCCCTGGTGACGTGGCTCCCTCCCAGGCAACCCCAAGGAGGCCCTGTGTCTCGTCACTCGGGAGGAGACGGAAGAACCAGAGGCTGGTGTCTCCCTCCGTGGAGTGTCTGTTCTTGGAAGGAGCTCAGAGCCTCATGGACCTCCCCGGAGAAGACACACTTTGTTATATTGAGCTAAAAAATAAGAAAAGCGGGGCACCCGGGTGTCTCAATCGGTTAAGCGTCCACCTCTCGATTTTGGCTCAGGTGATGATCTCACGGTTCGTGGGATCAAGCCCCGAGTGGGGTCTGAGCTGACAGCATGGAACCTGCTTGGGATTCTCTCTCTCTTTCTCTCTTTCCACCCCCACCTTGCTTTTCCCATGTTCTCTCTCTCTCAACATAAATAAACATTTTTTAAAAACAAGAAAAGAACACATGAGATGCTATATTTTAAAAAGCTAATTTGCACTGGATTGTTTACATTTCCCGCGGTCATGCCCTTTATTTCTGCTTCCTCAGGCTGGAAGGTGGGATCCTGCAGGTGCCCCCACCCACCAGCTGGGAGGAGGTACCGGGGGAAGGGCCCTCCCGGGGTGATGGCTCTCGGTGCCCACGTGTGGCCCCGGGGGGCTTTCACATGCTTCACACTCACCCTTGCCGCTGCACACGGAACCCCCGGAAATCTTGGGATTTACTTCCAACCTGGGCTTAGGAACAAAGAAGTTCCGCTTCCCCATTAGGCACTTAAATTATCACAAAAGTTATCCAAGACTCCCGAGTAAGGATGTTTATGGCAAGGTTTTCTTATATTATTCCAACAAACTAGCACAAAATAGAGAAAACAACCTTACGGTCGTGCAGGAGGGGAATCATTGCACGTCTGCGTGATGGAATGTTTCTAGCTGTTAACATTTATGCCTCTGATGTCACGGTACAGAGAATTGCGTGTGATATAACGTGAGGGACAAATCCAGGCAGAATCTGAAGAGTACATATTCAGATTAAATCCTTAGTTTACATACTAAGGAGACTTTTTATATGTGCGGTAAAATACCAGAGTTGGATTTTACTTTTTCTCTCTTTTGTAGCAATATATTATATTCCTATAAACTTTCCTTTACCTCTCAGATCAGAAAAATAAATGAACATCATTAAAAGTAAAGATCTAATAAAGGCATAGAGCAGCCTCTAGCCATGATGCGTCGTTGTCTTTTCAGCTGGAACATTTTTTTAGCTCCACAAACTCTCCCTTCTTCCCTGGGAGCCCCCAGGGCAGGGACCCTGTCTCCTTTCTGTCTTCGTGGCGCCAGGAACATAATCAGGGCTCAATAAATAATTGATCATCACAGAGACCCCAAAAGGAACCCATTTTCTTCAGCAGGGCTCCCGCTAATTCCTGGAGGCATTCTCTTTAGTGCGTTTCACTTGTTTTTAATTTTTCTGCTGCTTAGATGGATGGACACGGAAGCCGGGAAGGAGCTGTTGGCTTGCTGAGAGCCGGAAAGGAGCAGAATCCACGAATGACAGGCACTGCGGGGCCCCCGCGTGGATCCGGAGCCCAGGCACCACCAGGACGGGGGGCCCTTCTCAGGGGCTGGAGAGCCTTCCTGCCCATCTGGACACAAGGTGAAGCCACCTTCCAGTTTCCTGTTTGCAAAGGGGTGTTCGTTGCGCAACGTGCTCTGAGGCTCTATGATGTAGGAATCAATAAAGAAAGGGCATGATGTCTGAAAACCGCTCAAAATCGGCATAAGAGAGACAGACTCATGAGGTGAGAGGGAGACGGCCCCGCTTCTGAGTCATTCACTGACAGGTGTTTCCTGGGCATCGCCTGCGGGCACTGCTCCGAATGCCAGGACAGGGCGGGGAACAGAACAACGTCCCCGCTCTCCCAGAGGCTACCTTCTCGACTCAGGACAAGCAGTGGTCATCGAACCAATCATTGTATGATGTGTAGGGAGGTGATCATTGCTAGAAGGGACAGCAGAGCTGATGGAGGAGGTCCCTTATGAGGGCAGGGAGGGTCCTATGCATGAGGAGATAGGCCAGTCCTGGGAAGAGCACACCAAGCAGAGGGAGGAGCAGGTGCAAAGGCCCTGAGGCAGGAGAGCCCTTGGTGGTCCTTGGTGAGGAGCAGCCAGGAGGCCGGGGCAGCTGGAGCCGTGTGAAGGAGAGGAGGAGGTTGGAGGAGCCGGGTGGCCCGTCTGCCACATACGGCAGGGTCCCGCAAGCCAGGGCAGGGCGCCGAGTGGAGCACAAGGGAGGTGGCCATGACCCGGTGGTCACCATCTTGAAATGCCAGAGGGCTGAGGGTCACCGTCAGGAGGAGCTTTCCAGGAAAATGGTCACGTGGGGGCCCGGGCATGTGCTTGTTCTGGGAATCTCCTTCAGGGCCTTCTAGGACGGGAGGCGACTGTCTGGGCTGGGTGGCACTGTCCTCCCACCTCCTCTTCTCCGACTTCCTCAGCACCCCCAGACTTGTCACGGAAGGTCCCATTTGCTGTGTGCTGGCCTGGTGTCACATGCTTCCCGGAGGCAGGGTCACACTGGGGGCCTCAGGTGCATGTGTCTCTCCTGGAGAGTTTAGAGGGGATGCGGAGGGCGGAGAGCGGGCAAGGCGGGAGAAGATTCCTGAAGATCAGAGAGAGGTCATGTTCCCGATTCCAAGGGGAGGTGCTGGGGGCAGAGCGTGGCCGCAAGGTCGCCGCGTCTGCAGTGGGGAGGCGCTGGAGCCCGCAGGCAGCTGGCTTGCCGCGACGGTGTGAGTTGCGTTTCTTCTTCTAGGCCTGGGTCTGGCCGTGGCTCTCCTCCTGGGCTGCACTTTGTAACCCCCCGGAAGCTCTGAACGTTCCTGCCGCCCACGTTGGATGGCAGACTCAGCAAATCAGAACCCCTGGGCAGGAGACCCAGATATTAACTAACTGGCGTTGAGCGGCATCCCGGGTCTGTACCCAGCAGATCCCAGGAGCACCCGCCCCGCCTGTCACAACCACAAATGTCTCCAGGCACACCTGTCTGGGGTGCGTGTGCAAAACCGTCCCGGGTTGAGCCCCTGCCTTGTCTGAGCCCGAGTCTCTACGATTTTCCGGCTGCGGCTCTCAGTTCCACGTTAACCTGTATTCAACTTTCGTATCTGCTTAGTGCCTTCCCCGAGCAGACTGGGTCCGGCCAGGGGGGCCACCGCTCTGACCCCGACTCCGCCCTTCGAGCCGCCCCCACGCCGCGTGGCCGCGGCCCAGGGAAGAGAGGACACTGCAGCCACGCGTTGTGGGTTGTTGGCTTTGGGACTACTGCCGGCCTGGGAGGCTCCCAGCCTGGCACCACGCCCGCAGGTGCCCTCCCGGGGTGGCCCTTTTGTACCCAGGATGCCCTTGCCGGCTGCGAGTACGACGGAGTTATCAGCGCGGCCAGAGGAAACCCCACCCTCCCGCCACCCTGCAGTGGGGACAGCCACGGTGGCCCGGGCACAGCCCATGGCAGCTCCTTCCACGGCTGTCTCATTTGCAATCAATGGGTACGAGTAGTGCCCGTTCTCAGAGATTGGGAAACTGAGGCAAGGGGCGTTTCAATGTCCTGCGCGCATTCAGAGCGAGTCGGGGCACAGCCTGCTCTGTCCTGAGGGGTCCGGATCCGGGGGCCGGGGCTCCATGCAGCACAGAACTTGCGGGAAGCGAAGGCGTTGCCCACCTCGGCCTGTGTCCCAGGCTGTCTTGGGTCCTATTTAGCACGAAGCCTCTACTCAGAGCCGCCTGGCGGATGCCCTACTCTGGCCCCTCATCCCGGCCGTGACCAGATCTGTGTGTTGTTCACCACTGGGTCTCAGAGTCTAGCAGAATCCTTGGTGCGTGGCCGGGACTTGTCCTCGTTTGCCGAGTTTGAGGGAATTGTATCACTTTGCTTTGGACACCTCGTCACACCTAACCGTGTTTTGCACAGAGTAGTTGTTCAAAAATAGTCGTCAGAAGGTTTAATGTTTGGTCAATCAATAGGTTTTCAACTGAGTGTCCTCACAAGTGAATATCATAAATGGCTATAAAAATTCTTTTATTACTGTATGTTGATTACTCCAATTAAATGCTTTTCCCTAAGCATCCGAGAACACAATGATTCAGTTCTTGTAATTTTAAGCTCCGGTCTTTTCAGTTTTGATATACTCAGGTTTGGAAACCTGTGAAATTTATAACACGGATGCTGTGAATCCGTAATGCCGGGGAGCAATTTAAAAAATTCTTATGGAAATTTATATTCATTAGAAGTGATGGCAAGTTCCAGAATGGGATTCTGCAGAATCAATTTAGGGGCATTTGTTTCAGGGAGATAACCGAGGAGCCGTAAGCTGAGAAGCCAGCGTGGATGTGACGTCCCCGCGAGACAAGATGCTCGATGATGAATGGTGCTGAGCTCGGCAAGGGCTGAGTGCCCGTCCCAAGAGGGCCTCTTATTTTCTGACAATTGGTAACTCTATCTGTTCGCTACAAATGTGTTGTGGGACAAGGAGGAAGATTGTCTTCAGCCCTCAGAG
>NW_026463958.1:0-74103 GCF_027475565.1 Acinonyx jubatus
ATACTCAGTGTGGCTAAGTCTGAGTTCCACCCCAGGCCTGAATGGAGGGTCACAATGCCACTGTGGCTTTATTTCCACTCCTGACTGGGCGATACCGTTGCGGTCTCATCTCTGACTCATGCCTGGGTTCTTCATTGGCTGAGAGAGAATTGCCTCAGAGGACACTTAGCTCACTGTTCACTGACGTTTGGATTTGAAGGTTCAGTACTTACCCACCTCACCCCCTGGCCTGTTCTGCCTGCAGGTGGATATTGGTGTTGGAAGATTCACTCGTGTGGCTTTGAGGGAGATTAAGACTCCTTTTCATTCAGTTGTGGGTTTGGTTTTTTTTATTTATTTTTAGGGGAGAGGGGCAAAGGGAGAGAGAGAGAATGAGAGAGAGAGAGAGAGAATCTTAGGCATGGAGCATGGAGCCTGATGCAGGGCTCAATCCCATGACCCTGAGATCATGACCTGAGCTGAAATCAAGAGTCAAATGCTCAACCATCTGAGCCACCGAGGCATCTCAATTGTGCCTTTTTAATATAGAAAATTCAGGGCACCTGGGCGGCTCAGTTGGTTAAGTGTCTGACTCTTGCTTTTGGCTCAGGTCATGATCTCATGGTTCATGAGATCAAGCCCCATGTTGGTCTCTGCATTGAAAGGAGGGAGCCTGCTTAGGATTCTCTCTCTGTCCCTCTGTGTCCCCCTCCCCTGCTTGCTCGCTCTCTCTCTCTCTCAAAATAAATAAACTTAAAAATATATAGAGAAAATTATATAAGCAGTTAAACATTAAGGAGAGAATCCCCAAACACAAGTTATTAAACTGAAGTCTAGTCACAAATCACTGCTTATTCTAACCCTCATTTATTTAAAACCAGATTTGTGTCAAAGTCTTTCCAGAGACGTTTTTACAGTTCCAATCCTTCAGGCTTGGGACAACTGATGCTTCCTTCTTCTTATTGCTTATTGCTTCCTTCTGCCTGCCCAGTTTCTACAGCTCCAAAGCCAGAGAGTAGCATGCCTTGACCATGTTCCGCTTGCTCTGAGAATTCCTGTCAGCACTGGATTCCATCGTTAAAAAAAAAAAAAAAAAAAAAAAAGGAATTATATATGAAACTTCTGCAAAAATACATGCTTATTCAATATAATGTATGGTTATTGACAGAAGCTTTTAGCATAACAGAAACACCACAGACTTTGGAATCAGGCCTGGGACCAAATCCTGAGTCCATCAACATGGGATCTTCTGAATTGGAGAGCAACACCTGTCTAGATGCAATGTTCCGTTTTCCTATTCCTTGACTGTTATTAGTCTAATCTCCCTAGCCTAGATCTTCTCAGTTTTAAGGGAAATACTTCGGGGCACCTGAGTGGCTCAGCTGGTTGAGCGTCTGACTTCGGCTCAGGTCATAATCTCACGGTTTGTGAGTTCGAGCCCGGCGTCGGGCTCTGGGCTGACAGCTCAGAGCCTGGAGCCTGCTTCGGATTCCGTGTCTCCTTCTCTCTCTGCCCATCCCCTGCTTGTGCTCTGTCTCTCTGTCTCTCAAAAATAAATAACTGTAAGGGAAATACTTCTAAATCCTTACAGTTCGTGTAAAACCATTCCCAGGGCTCAGCCTGGTCTTTCTGTGAAATGAGGCTAAAATCTCCCACCCAGAATCATTGTGAAGATGGGATGAGGGAGCAGACCCCACAGAAAAGGCCTATGTAGAGAAAGACACTATTGGTGCTAGTATCCTTCCCCTCACTCCCCGTGCCTTTTCATTTGTTATTGAGGAATAACGTTTATGCTGAAAAGTGCACATGGATTGGGGTGTGAATTTCCACAAACAGCACAGACCTATGCAACCAACCTGCAGGTCAAGAAATCACAGACTCCAAGGAGCTCCCCGGAGCCCCTTCCCTTCCCTATTTTCATAGTTTGGGGACTAATGACATTGTCATCCATAGGAGAGAAGCTGCCCTAAGGATTTTCTCCAAAACCTTGTGTGTACCAGCAAAAACCAGCAAAGTTCTCAGAAGGTGGTAATGTATTGCCTTGTAATGGGTTTCTCCTCAGGATATCCAAGTGGACAGAGAGTTTGACGACCTCGCTATCTCAGTGAAGGTAATTCTTCCAGCACTTTATATCAAGACTGCTGCCCACAGAGTGGAGTACAAACGACTTGCCTCCAGTCTACACCCCGTCCCTACTGGCGTCTGTCCCTAAGTGACTGCGGTATGTGGCTTCCTCTCACATTGGCCACTTCAACTTCCATGTGGAGAGTTCTTGGCCTCATGATGCTTTATTACCACTTGAGTCTGCAGTGAGTCCCCATGTCAGCTGGGTGGTAAGTCTTGTGGAGCCTGTCTTCATGATGACTCAGACACTTGTACCCTCCTCTCCATCCCATGGCCTCTGTTAATGCAGACGGTGGGCCTTCCTTTGCTCACACTAATTTCCGTAACATGAACTTGTGCTGTGTGCTACATGTTGAGCTGGGTATGGGGTCAAAGATCTCCAAAGTTCCTGCCTTGGTGACTTCAAGAGACCATGAAAATATAAGGTGGTGTGTGACTGGCATTCCCAAACTCAACTTGCAGAGCGCAAACTGACACAAGGTTTTTGGAAGGTTTTATGTACCAAGAGCCTTAAAACTGCCTATGCCCTTTGATTCAATGGTCTGACTAATCTGCTCTTCAGAAATAACCAGAGATGCATAAAAATATTGATGTCCAGGGGTGCCTGAGTGGCTCAGTAGGTTCATGCGTTCGAGCCCCGCATCGGGCTCTGTGCTAAAAGCTCAGAGCCTGGAGCCTGCTTCAGATTCAGTGTCTCCCTCCCTCTCTGCTCCTCCCTCACTCGTGCTCTCTCTCTCTCTCTCACAAAAATAAATATTTTTAAAAGTTTCACAAAAAAATATTGATGCCCAAAAATGCCCACTGAAAGGCTGTTTATAATATGAAAATTGGAAATAATCTAGATGCCCAATAACAGGGGACTGATTAAGAATTGGAACTCTGCAATCATTAAAAGCCAAGCGTTCAAAAAACATTGAACAACTTAACAGTTTATGAAAAAGCACATGGTTAATGTTAAGTGAGAAAATCAGGATTGAAAAAAAATCACATGGTTTGTCTGGCAATTCCTTAAAAGGTTGAACCTGTAGTTTATCACAGACCCAGCAATTCGTGTCATAGAGAAATGAAAACATGTGTTCACAGCAGCTTTATTCATAATATCCACAAAGTACAAATGTCCACCAACTGATGAATGGGTAAAATAAAATATGGGATAGGGGCACCTGGGTGGCTCAGTCAGTTGAGCAACTGCCTTTTGATTTCGGCTTAGGTCATGAGCTCACGAACCTTGGGATGGAGCCCTGCATCAGGCTCTGTGCTGTGCGTTGGTGGAGCAGAGCCTGCCTCGGAGTCTCTCTCTCCCTCTCTCCCTTGCTCTTTCTTTCTCTCAAAATGAATAAAATAACATTAAAAAAAATAAAAATGGTATGCCCATACAATGGAATATTATTTGGCCATAAAAAGAAATGAAATTTGAGGTGATGATAGCATTCTAAACTTGCTTGTGGTAATGGCTGCACAACTCTGTGAATATACCAAAAGTAATTGGACATTTTAAATAGATGAATTGTAGAGGATGTGAACTGTATCTCAATAAAGCTGTTTACAAGAAACAGGAGTGAAGGATCATGCTACCACAGGAATGTATCATGTAACAGGAGGAATGTGTCATGCTACAACATGAATGAACCTTGAAAACATGATGCTGTGAAAGAAGCCATTCACAAAAGACCACATATTGTATGATTCTGTTTATAGGAAATGTCCAGAATAGGTAAATCTACCAAGACAGAAAGTAGATTAGAAGTTGCCTAGGGCTGGGGCGCCTGTGTGGCTCAGTGGGTCGAACATCTGACTCTTGATTTCAGCTGATTGTGATCCCAGGGGATTGAGTCCTGTGTCCTGTGTCTCCATGCTGAGCATGGAGCCTTCTTGGGATTCTCTCACTCACTTGCTCTGCTCCTGCTCTCTCTCTCTCTCTCTCTCACACACACACACACAAACACACACACTCTCTCTCTCTCTCTCTCTCTCTCTCTCTCTCTCTCAAATAAAATTTAAAAGAAGTTGCCTAGGGCTAGGGAGATGGGAGGGACTGGAGGTTGGCAGCGAAAGAGCATGGGTTTTTTTGGAGATGATAAAAATGTTCTAAAATGGATTGTGATGGGGCACCTGGGTGGCTCAGTCAGTTATGCATCCAACTCTTGATTTTGGCTCAGGTCGTGATCTCACGGTTTGTGGGTTTGAGCCCTCCTTCAGGCTCCCCGCTTACAGTGTGAAGCTGCTTGTGATTCTCTCTCTCTCTCTCTCTCTCTGTCTCTCTCTCTCCACCCCTCCACCACTCATGCTCTCTCTAAATAAATAAATAAATAAATAAATAAATAAACTTAAACAAATAAGTCACCTACTCTAACTTACAAATGGATTGTGGTGATGGTTGCACAACTCTGTGAATATACTGCAAACCACTGGATTGTACACCAGTTTAAATGGGTGAGTTGTGGGGCACCTGGCTGGCTCAGTTGGTAGAGCATGTGATTTGATTTCAGGGTTGTGGGTTTGAGCCCCACATTGGGTGTAGAGATTACTTACAAACAAAAAACATATTTTTTAAAAAATGAGTGAATTGTATGGTAGGTGGATTATATCTCAAGAAAGTTGTTACTAAACAAAAAATCATATTGTTGGATCCAATTTTGTAAAACCCATGTATAAGTATATACACAGGAGAAAAAAAAACTAAGAACACCTTGACATATTAATAATGTTTAGCTATAAGGTGTGGGTTTGGGGATGATTTTTATTTTCCTTATGTTATTCTTCATTTCCTACACTTTCTCCTCTGAATATGTGTTACTTTTAAAACCAGAAAAAATAAATAGTACTTTAAAATGTGATACAGGCTAAAATTCAGTTATGTATGTGGAATGATTGGAGCCGTGCGGGTGGAGGAGGGTGCTGTAGACTGAATTGGGTCCCCCTGCCAAATTCCTACGTTGAAGCCCTAACCCCCAATGCGACTCTATTTGGAAATAGGAGGCAATTAAGGTTACATGAGGTCATAAAGGTGGGACCCTGATCTGATAGGATTAGTGTCCTTGTAAGAAGAGACACCGAGAGCTTGCTCTCTCCTCCCACCCCTATAGGCAGGCACAGCAAGAAGGGAGCCTTCTGCAATCAGGAAGAGAGCCCTGGCTAGAAACCAACCCTTCCAGAACTTGACCTTGCATTACTCTTCTAGCCTTTAGAACCGCCAGAAAATAAACTTCCGTTACTTATGCTACCCAGTCCATGGTGTTCTGTTATGGCAGGTGACCTAAGATAGAAGGATTCACTCTCTTGGAGGGAAGAAGCAGGGAGGGTTTCTCCTGGTTTCCCTGGCTCTCCGTTGACCTCCTTCCATCTCCCTCCTCCCTGCTACCAAAGCTATGTTTCTTTCAACGTTTATTTATTTCTGGGACAGAGAGAGACAGAGCATGAACGGGGGAGGGGCAGAGAGAGAGGGAGACACAGAATCGGAAACAGGCTCCAGGCTCCGAGCCATCAGCCCAGAGCCTGACGCGGGGCTCGAACTCACGGACCGCGAGATCGTGACCTGGCTGAAGTCGGACGCTTAACCGACTGCGCCACCCAGGCGCCCCCAAAGCTATCTTTCTAAGGGCCGACCTAATCATACTATCCAAATGTTCCCAAGGCCTACAGAAAAAGTCCAGCTCCTCTACCTGCTGTGTGCCACTGCAGGAGCAGAGTTCCCCGCTCTTCTGTAAGAAGTTAAGGGTCTGCTCCAACATGCTCTAGGGAATCACCAGAAAGGATGTTGCATTCTGGTGATAAGTTTGGGGTTATGCCAGAATTCCTTTTACCCTGCTTTTCTCAGAAATAAATACACAGTGGATCCCAAAGAAAGTTAAGTCAGTCTTTACAGAATGGAAGAATCAGGTGATTGTACCAAAGTTCCCCAAAATGGACACTGCACTCCAACCCAGCCTTGGCAGGGGAGCCTGGGGTATACCGTCCAACTCCCTTGTCCCCAGAAACTCAGAAATCCCCAGATTAAAGAAGTAATCAAGTCCTGCCTGGTTCCTGGGCGCTGGATGGCAAAGGCCTTTCTGCACCGGAAAAACGGTGGACAAGAAAGCCGGGTGCAGATTTTGGGTATGAAGCTGGCATCTATCTTGTTGGTTGTTAGTCTATCTCAAGTCTCTTGAGATAGAACACACCTCCGTGGACCAGATGAAGCCACTTGAAGTAACAAAGTAACATCTGTGAACATGACTTCATGAGCCTCCAATCAACAGCGTCCACCTTCTCAGGAGACCCCCCCCCCCCCGCCCCGGGCCCCCGCCCTGCCCCCAACTTTCCCCGTAAAACCCCTCGTTTATAAGCCATCAGGAAGTCGGGACGTTGAACACTGGTTTTACGTTCTCCTGGGTGGTGCCACACCAACGAATAGCCTATCTTCAAGGCAAAAACTTGGTGCAAGTCTTTTATTGGCTTGCGAAGCACGGGAGAGCAGCTCTCCTTTGCATTGGTTACAGGTAGATGGTGGGCAGGCCTTGAGAGGGTGTCTCGTTTGCAAAGACCGGAATCACGAGCAGACCGGTGAGTGGGCCTGGGCCTCCAAGCAAGAAGGCAGCACAAGCTTGACGTGAAGCCACGCGCACATTGAGGGCTTACGTGCACGAAAATGTGCTATGTCCCACACAGAGAAAACCGTGACCACTCCCACCTAACATCGGAGGATGCATCAGAATGTTCGGCTTTGGCTAGGCCACAGCCTTCCCGCCAAAGCCATATCCAATCAGAAAGCACCATACTCCGCAAGTCAAGTAACGTCCAATCAGAAGCGGGATTCCAGGCCTAGGTCCGCCCCGAGGCACTGAGGACCAATGGGCACCTGGGCAGCGGCGGGCCAATCCCGGGCCGGGTGCACCGCGCAGCAGCTGCAGTTGGGCGCGTGGCGTCGGTGGCAGCGGTTGAGGTCTGGTGACGGCGTTGGGTAGCAGCTGAACTCACCATGGTGAGACCCCGCCGGCCACTCTCGGTTCATAGAGGCCCAGGCAGGAGGGAGGATGAAGCCCGCCACATGAGGCCCTTGGGTGGGGCAAGACTGGGACAAATCCTAGGACCGGGGGGGGGGGGGGGGGTGGGGGGGTGGGGGGGCGGGGGGGGGCGCTGTGTGTGTGTGTGTGTGTGTGTGTGGCAGGGGAGGGGGGTGGAGATCGGGGGAAAGAGGGGGCTGGGCTGGGCACGGGAGGCCCAGGGCTGCCCGGACGAACAGATGATAGTCCTCTCACTTGTTCTCTGGGTGTGCGAACCCTGAGGGCAGCGGCAACCTGCGTCGTGGTAATGTCCCGGATGAAGGGGGTCGGCAGGTGCAGATGTCTTCTCGAAAATTGTAACTTTATGAGCCAGGTTGGAAGCTGGGTGACCTTGACTTGTTGGGTGGCCTTGATTCAGTCTCTGAGGACAGCCGTTATGTTGGGTTCCTGAGGCCTGGAAGGTGGTTCTCAAACGTTGGGGTCCCAGGACATCCCTAGAGTATGTATGTATGTATGTATGTATGTATGTATGTTAACGTATGTTTATTTTTGAGAGAGAGAGACACACACACAGCACAAGTGGGGGAGGGGCAGAGAGAGAGGGAGACACAGAATCCCAAGCAGGCTCCAGGTTCTAAGCTGTCAGCACAGAGCCCAACGTGGCGTTCGAACTCATGTGATGTGAGATCATGGCCTGAGCTGAAGTCCAACACTTAACCGACTGAGCCACCCAGGTGCCCCTACAGTATTTATTTTTTTATAGAGTTTATTTGAGAGAGAGAGAGAGAGAGAGAGAGAGAGAAAGAGTGCAAGTGGGGGAGGGGCGAGGGAGAGGGAGAGAGAGAATCCCAAGCAGGCTCTGCACTGCCAGCCCAATGAGCTCAACTCACAAACCATGAGATCATGACCTGATGGGGAAGCAAGAGTCATGCTTAACCATCTTAGCCACCCAGGCACTCCATGGACATCTCTACAGTGTAACAAATTAGGACTCCAAAAAGCCTTTGTTTATGTGGGTTATCTCCATAGTCATTTGCCATGTTAGAAATTTTAAAAATATTTATTTACTTTCAGACAACATGCTAACATAAACACCAGATATCCAAGTTGCAATAGCCATAGTTTGTCGGCTCTTGCAAGGAAAATAACATTCTGTGAAAAAAGCTAGTTCAGTTGGCAACTGAAAGCACACAAGTGCTATTTCTTCAAACAGCTGTATTTCAGCAGGTGCACAAGTGCTTTATGGATACTTTCCGTTTTATCACAGTACTTGAGGGTGGATGTTTTATAAAATAATCATTTTTTGCTTCATCATGAATATTCTGAAATGAAATTGCCTTTTTTTTTTTTTTTTTTTTTTGGTCTTTGTACCGTGAGTGCATAAGGGTGAAGAATCTAACGAACACTGGTATAGTTTGGTGCCACTACCTTGATTTGTACTAGGGCATTAAGAGTTTTACCCACTTTTTTTTTTTAAGTTTATTGTTTTGAGAGAGAGAGCGTGAGAGAATCCCAGGCAGGCTCTGCACTGTCAGTGCGGAGCCCAGTGCGGGGCTTAAACTCATAAATGGTAAGATCATGACCTGAGCTGAAGTTGGATGCTTAATTGACTGAGGCACCCAAGCACCCCAGTTTTACCCACTGTTTGATTATGCACCATCAGTGAACACGGTGAAATGTGAACACGGTGAAAAGGGCTGGTTATCTCAGTAGTCCTACTGTGAAATCGCTTTAATTTCCAATTACCCTGAAGAGGTCTGTGGATCTCTAGTGGCCTGAGAAGGCCAGTGATTACTTTGAGGACTGTTAGCGGGTAGGGGATCAGTAGAAACAATTGACAGGAGGAAGAGAGCAGATGGGTCTGCGCATTTGCTGTCTGGAAGCTGAAGCTTCTGGGTACATAGGGAACAAAGTAATCTGCCAAGAATATGAAGAGAGCAGTTGGACTGGAGCTTGAAAAGAAAGAGGATGAAGATAAGGCTGAGTAAAGTAAGGTAAAATTTTAATGATCCAGGTGGAGGTTGGTGATGAATTTTTAATGGCTTTCTATTGAAAGCTAGGAATGATTTCTCTGACTGCTTTTCGTCAGTTCCATTGGATAATCAGATGGAAGTGGCCTTGCAGATCATGTAGCACACCAGCCCCCATTTTGTAAAAGAAAAACCTGAGGGATTTTCTCAGGGTACAGAGCTTCCTGTGATCATACTAGGGCTGAGTCCGTAGAAAACTAAATCAGGCATCCTGTGAAGCATAGGCTGCCTGGATTTAAGTAAGGCAAAATGAATAATACTGATCTGTAAATGGTGTGATTGTGTGGATTCCAAAAGACTTCCCAGAGTGTTGATGAATTTCTTCTCTGAAGGAGTGCATTCCTTGTCATTGGAGAAGTTCTTTCTGCAACTGAATAGTTCCTTCTGGGATGGATTCTTAGGGTATTGTGGCGTTACGTGAATCTCTATGCCCCTAATTGGAGAGTTGGTGTTTGTGTGATAAGAAACGGGACTTCGGGGGCACCTGGCTCAGGCGGTTAAGCGTCCGACTTCAGCTCGGGTCATGATCTCACGGTCTGTGGTTCGAGCCCCGTGTCGGACTCTGTGCTGACAGCTCAGAGCCTGGAGCCTGCTTCGGCTTCTGTCTCCTTCTCTCTCTGTCCCTCCCCTGCTTGTGCTGTCTCTCCATAATAAACAAACCTTAAAAATAAAAAAAAAAAATTGCCTGCCAAACTTAAAAACAGGACTTCAAGTTCTTGGTATTGTATATTAGGATTTAGGGTAGGTGGGACACCTTGAATTTTATTTGATCTCCTCTATGTATTTGTAAGGATAAGGTGTCTAAAATAGAACAAATGATTAATGACTGTACAGTTATGTTTATGGCAGGAAAGATAGGATACAGTCAAAATAGGTACTTTGAGTCTAAGGAAACCACCAAAGGACAGTGTAGTGTCCTACCATTTGTGATGTCTGGTTGCCATTAACTCCTAGCCTTGAGGTGAAGGGAGTGGTCACTAGAAGCTGAGGAGGTGGCTTTATCAAGAACACTGACTGCTGAAAGTTTGTGGCCTTGATAAACACACTCAGGGAGCCCATGGCAGTCCGGCAGGGTGGGAGCCAGGAAGTGAGCACCCTGACCACACTGTCCTCTAACCTCGCAGTCTCTTGCCGATGCCTGCCTTGGCTAATGCAACCAGAAGCCAGGTGCAAGGAAGCCCCTTTAATGCAGTCCAGATGGGTCAGCCTCCCTGAGCACAGCCCTGGGTGGAGAAAATAGAGGGTAGCTGTAGATGGGTAGATGGATGGCACACATATGGTGACCACGGGCACCTGGGCCATGGTGACCTGTGTCCAAGTCCACTCTTCCTTCCCTGATCTGTTACTTGTTACATTCTCTTTGGACAGGACACCATCAGAAACTAATCGCTATACTCTTTCGAGGATAACTGTGGCTGTATGTGACTGTATGGTGTGGCGTTTATCACTGACATTACGTGTATGGTAGCAAACACTTTTGTGTAGGGGCTAAGTCCGGCACTTAGTAGCTAGGGTGGTTTAGAGCACCTCAGTTTTCATAGGGACTTGAAAAGGGTCACATAAGCCTTCTGGGAAAGGTCTGGGAAAGCCATAGACAATGTGAAATACATGTAGATGTGTGTGTTAATATGGTTTCCATGCCATATAGCGTTGGTTCCCTTGAAGACAAGGGGATCTCAACGTTTGTGTTCTGGTTCCCAGCGCGAGTGCATCTCTATCCACGTGGGGCAGGCAGGTGTCCAGATCGGCAATGCCTGCTGGGAACTGTACTGCCTTGAACATGGAATTCAGCCCGATGGTCAGATGCCAAGTGACAAAACCATCGGTGGTGGGGATGACTCGTTCAACACGTTCTTCAGCGAGACTGGGGCTGGCAAGCATGTGCCCAGAGCGGTGTTTGTGGACCTGGAGCCCACCGTGGTCGGTAGGTACTCGGGCACTTGGGCGGCTTTCCCGGGAGAGTGGGAGAGCCTCCCTGAAGCCCCCTCCGTGCCCTCTGTGCTCCTTTGAATCCTTTCTGCAGAAAGGACGGGGTGTACAAGTACACGCCTGTGGCTACATCAGGTGAGAAACTGAGGCTCCTAAGTTAGGAGAACCTAATGTACAGGAAAAGCATAGGCTGGTAATAGATTCGCTCGTGGCCGCCTCAGCCCCAGGCAGGTGGTTGTGTAGACTCCACCTGCGGGGTGCCCAGGCACTGGTCCCTCCTTAACGCTGCGCACACCAAAATGCTGCTGCGTGAGAATCTTGACCCGCATCTGACAGAAAGGTAAGTAGAGAACATTCGTGGGCTTCCTCCGGATTAGAAGGCTGAAGTGGTCGCCAGGGAGAGCTGCAAGGAGAGAGCACCTTTCAGTGGCCACCCAGGGGAAGACAGGATGTCACCCTAAAGCCTGTGAGAGGCAGGCCACAGAGGGTGGCCTGATGGGACTGGCCGGCCAAGGTCATGCTGACCTGGTGACTGTCTAGTAGGTAAGCGATTTTTTAGTTACACTCTTTGAGGTAGCTGTGGGTAGGAGGACATACGTATTATGCACGTGCAGAATCCCCTGTGTGCGGGTGTGAGCGGTTTCTCTTCTTTGAGGACCAGTCAGATTGGACTTTGTACCTCCACTTGACTTTACCTGCTGAGCCATAGATTGCTGTTGTGGTCTGCGTATGACGCAGAGACGTTTTCTACGAGACCCTGATGCCGCCGACCCGCGAGGAACGGCACGTGCTTGGTAGATCCCGACGGTCCCCAAACCCACCCCTCCTGGTGAGTTGACAACAGGCTTGAAGCCCTGCGGCCCACGTGTCCTCTTTGTAGATGAAGTGCGCACAGGGACCTACAGGCAGCTCTTCCACCCAGAGCAGCTGATCACCGGGAAGGAGGACGCAGCCAATAATTACGCCAGAGGCCATTATACCATCGGCAGGGAGATCGTCGACCTGGTCCTGGACCGGATCCGAAAACTGGTAAGGGGGTGCCGAGGAGGCTTCCTGTGGACGTTGCCCCGGACGGGAGGGTGTGCAGGGATTGCGACCAGGAGGTCGCTCTGGCAAAACCCCAGGCCAGAATCTGGAGTCCACGTTTCCCTTCACGTGTGGCTTCAGTGCGTCCGTACATCTCTAACGTCTGCCTTGCTTTGCTCCTGAGCGTCCTGCACGTGCGCTGTGGACGATTTGAATGTGTGATCATCCCGCAGAGGCAAAGAAGCGAGCGTGGCTCGTCGGAGGTCGGCGGTGTGGCTTCCGCAGGCACTGACTCACGGTCTCTGGTTTCTCTCAGGCGGATCTGTGCACGGGGCTGCAGGGCTTCCTCATCTTCCACAGTTTCGGGGGCGGCACCGGCTCTGGGTTTGCGTCCCTGCTCATGGAGCGGCTGTCGGTGGACTACGGCAAGAAGTCCAAGCTGGAGTTTGCCATCTACCCGGCCCCCCAGGTGTCCACGGCCGTGGTGGAGCCCTACAACTCCATCCTGACCACCCACACGACCCTGGAGCATTCTGACTGTGCCTTCATGGTGGACAACGAAGCCATCTACGACATATGTCGGCGCAACCTGGATATCGAGCGGCCCACGTACACCAACCTTAATCGTCTGATCGGGCAGATCGTGTCCTCCATCACGGCCTCCCTGCGATTTGATGGGGCCCTGAACGTGGACTTGACGGAATTCCAGACCAACCTGGTCCCCTACCCCCGCATCCACTTCCCCCTGGCCACCTACGCCCCGGTCATCTCAGCTGAGAAGGCGTACCACGAGCAGCTGTCTGTGGCCGAGATCACCAATGCCTGTTTTGAGCCGGCTAACCAGATGGTCAAGTGTGACCCTCGGCACGGCAAGTATATGGCCTGCTGCATGTTGTACAGGGGGGACGTGGTCCCGAAAGATGTCAACGCAGCCATCGCCACCATCAAGACCAAGCGCACCATCCAGTTTGTGGATTGGTGCCCAACTGGATTTAAGGTAGGACTGGGTGATGTTGAGTGGTGTTACCGGTCAGCAGGCAGCCGACCAAGCACGGCATGCCCTTTGTAGGGGATGCCCTGTTCCATGGCAGCCAGCCCCTTGGTCATAAATCAGTGAGCCGGAGTGAGAATTTATTCAGTGGTGCCATTTGAACTCCCTTCAATGTGTGAGTTATCACATTGTGTATCTGCGTGAGAATTTTCTTTTTTAACAGAACAGAAAGTTTTTGGAAGGATTTTTGTTGCCGCTTCTGGGTGAAAGAATTAGTGTGGGAAAAATAGTTTGGACTTGGAAATGTAGCAATTTTCAAGGGCATTTTGATAATTTATGTGGATATTTGAAATTGGGGTATCACTGTAAACATCAGTGTTCCTAAATCCCACGTCATTCTTCAGGCATAAGGAAATTAAACCAAATCTAAATGTCCCATGCAGCATTTGATTTAACGAAAAATGGTCATGGATGTTTTTGGAAGAAATGGCAACATACTCATTTCTCTGTTAGTAAGATTGGCAAGTTTGGGCAGAGGCTGCCTCCAACACAGTTTGTGCCAGTCTTCCATCTGATACAGAATCGGAAACTTGCTGTAGCTCTTCAGCTTTGTCCAGTACTTGGACGCTAAGCTGTCGATGCTTTCCATCTGGGAAAACGTGCTTCCCTCTGCCTTGCTTTCCATGCCGCCTAGCTGGCTCAGACCTTACTGCTTCTGGTGGGCTTGCTGCAGCGGGTCCTTCACTAGCCCTTCCTACTCTGGGTTCAGGGATCGGCACAGTTGGCAGACCAGCCACGTAGAGTTTTATGTGGACACACCCACACCTGTTCATTGGTGTCTTGTTGGGGCTGCTTTTGTGCTCCAAAGAGAGAATTAAGTAATTGTGACAGAGACCATGTGGCCCACCCAGCCTAGAATATGTGCTGCCTTGCTCTTTTTTTTGTTAACACTTATTTTCATTTTTGAGACCGAGAGAGACAGAGCATGAACGGGGGAGGGTCAGAGAGAGAGGGAGACACAGAATCGGAAACAGGCTCCAGGTTCCGAGCTGTCAGCACAGAGCCCAACACGGGGCTCGAACTCACAGGCCGTGAGATCGCGACCTGAGCTGAAGTTGCACACCTTAACCAACTGAGCCACCCAGGCGTCCCTGTCTTGCTCTTTATAGACAAAGTTTGCCGACCCCAGCTCTAACTGACCCTGTGTATTCCTGCCCAAACCTCTGGTCGTGGTGTCTCCTGGTTTGGAAACTTAGAATGCCTCCCCTTTCGGACCCAGCCCTCGAATATCACCCCCTTTCTCCTACTTAGCACACACATAGGCCACCTCCTGTTGCAGTAGTAGCAACAGTCCTAGGACCTGAGGGTGTGCCTGTCGCCCTATTATGCACAGGCTGGCTCATTTGGTGGGAGACCGGGGGTATGATCTCCCCTGGTGATACAACCATAGTACTCTGAATCGAGTGGAAAAGGTTTCAGCTACAGAAATGAATCCCCATCTTGTAGAAGCCTATGGGGAAAACCACATGAGCAATACAAAGCAGTGTCCCCTTTTAGAAGAAACAGCCCTGTTACCTGAGCACCTGTCACATGTCTCAGTTGCTGGGACACAGCCCTTCAGGCAACTTGGGACTGAGCCGGGAGCCAGGGCTCCTTTTCCCCGGTTTTCCTGGTCTGGAAACCAGCACCCTGCTCACCTGACACCTTGCCTGGCACAAAGAAGGCACCTGCATGTCTTTTGTTTCCATGAAAGCAGCTACCATTTCTGGGTTTGACAGAAGTTGCACAGACTGTTTTCTTCCCCTTCTCTGGCAGGTGGGCATCAACTACCAACCCCCCACCGTCGTCCCCGGAGGGGACCTGGCCAGGGTGCAGCGGGCCGTGTGCATGCTGAGCAACACTACCGCCATTGCCGAGGCCTGGGCCCGCCTAGACCATAAGTTTGACCTCATGTATGCAAAGCGAGCCTTTGTGCACTGGTACGTGGGGGAAGGCATGGAGGAAGGGGAGTTCTCCGAGGCCCGGGAGGACCTGGCAGCTCTGGAGAAAGATTATGAAGAGGTGGGTGTGGATTCCGTGGAAGCAGAGGCTGAAGAAGGGGAAGAATACTGAATGGAGACATGGCTGGCAGGCATTCCTCTCTCCCTCTCTCTCTTGCCACCCTGCAGCACAGGTGGTTTTCAGTTGTTTCCAATTAAAGTTTCTGTATGAAACTTCGGTCTATTGTGATGCTCATTTGGGATACACTCATGTGACTGCACAGATGGGTAGGACCCCAAGGCCTGTCAGGCCGTGTGGAAAGCTGTCCTGGGCTGCACTGTGAGTTGTGTACAGCACTACCTACATCTGTAGGGAGCCAGTGCATACTTGACATGATCTGCATGGCCTGGGGAAAACAGTTCTTTCCAAATTGAGGTTCCAAAGCACAAAGATTGCCTAGATTCTAGCAAAACTGAGTTAGGCTTTCAATTGAATTTGCAATTTTTCAGGTTTCTCTGTTGATGGCACATGGTGACTAATGTGTAAGTTTGGAACTGGAGGTTGAACACCTGAGGTCCATGGAAGGGGGCTGTCCATAAAGTCCTTAATGCTGTGGGTCAAATGTGTAGGGTGAGGACATTGGGCAGGGGCGGGGGGGGGGGTGTTGGAGTTGTATTGGATTCTCCATGGCATTCACAGTCACAGGGTGAGCTCTAGATTACGGCTCATCTTTGACTTTACTGTGCACGTAACCTGTAAGACAGCATTTCCACTCCACCCTCAGACCCTTGCAGCTCTACCCTGGGAATGGTCTCGGCAAAAGCACTGCACCTTTCTCTTCAGCGAAACATGTTGACGTGCATTTATAAAAGTTTTAGTAACAAGAGTTTGAACTGTGCAGGTCACTTCTGTGTGGAATGGTACTGTAAATGTATTTCTCTTACGATTTTCTTCTCTCTAGTTTCCTAGAGTATAATACAGTATGTAATAGTATATGATATATGTAGTATATGTATACAGTCTATAATACATACGTAAAAGATGTGTTAATTGACTGTATATTATTAGTAAGGCTTCCTACTAACAGTAGGCTGTTGGTAGTTAAGTTCTGGGGAGTCAAAAGTTACGCTTGGATTTTCAACTATGCAGGGGTTGGTGCCCCTGACCCCCATTTGTTCATGGGCCAACCATACAGATATTTTTCTCTATGACCTGAAAATAAGGTATTGTAGGGTGAAACCACTGGTTTAGGTCAGTTGGTTGTTACGTTCAGCTGCAGTACATCTAGGCCCACAATGCAAAACTGATTCTCAATCTTTGAGCCTTAATGTATTCAAAAGGTGATAGAAAACAGCTTGGATGGACCCTGGGTTTTTCACAAAGCTTTATTACCAACCGGAGGAAACCACACGTAGCCTCTGCTAGGAGGCTGGTGGAGCCCACAGCTGGGCGGCGTGAGAAGTCTGCCCGTCTCAGGTGCTGCTCCGAGTGGGGCTCTTCCCCGGCCCGCCCCCCTTCGGCAGCCTGGTAGCACTGGGTTGTCGGGGCATTCTTTGGCTGGATCCTTCCCGGCCGCCACGCTCTGCCAGTGCTGGGCCTCCACCCAGAGCCGTGCTGCCTTTGTTTCTCCCTGAGCGGACGCAGAACACAATTGTTAGGAACCAGGGCAAACTCCACAGTCGGCACACCTACTACATTTGTGTTCCTTGCACATTACGTCTGGTACATCTCTGTGCGACCTTTCAGCCAGGGATCCTCTCAGCTCTGAGCCCTGAGGCTGAGGACCACCTGGAGAGGGCACATCCGAGAGAAGTCCTCCACAGAGTGCAAGAGGCCCTCGAGCATAGGTCCTAGGACAGAAGCAGCACGAGGAACAATGGGGAAAGTCCGCAAGGCCCATTTAGGGAAAGGTGAGCTCAGCCGGCTGACTCCCGCCCTGGAGAGTGTAAGGAATCGCCCGACCACCAGCAGCACAGGAGGGCTCGCCACCAGGGCCACCACTTCGAAGCCTCCCCTGGCGCTCCCTGCTCCAGATCACCCACAGCTGAACTGCTGGAAGCACATCCATCAAGAATGGAAGTCAGGCTTTTGGATTTGGACCTTGGAATCTTTCCCTCAGGCGTTTCCCTGACTACCTCAAAGTATTTTGCAAACTTTCGCTGGTCAAGCCTCTTGCTCTCAAGTTCAGCTCCAGGATCCTGTGACTGGCTTCATGCTGAGGCTTGACTGCTCAGAGGAAGCTTGCCCTGACCACAGGCAGTCACATTCAGATGGAGACCACTGGTGCAGATATCCCTTGACTTGTAATTTACTTACCTTCCCCTCTTTCTGTGAAGACAGGAAGATCTGTAATCACACTTGGGCCAAACTTTATTCTAAAGGAATGGCTTCCCTGGCTTCAGGATGTTGACAGCATTCACAAGACCGAGAGGACACCAGGAGGCACAAAATGTGCCCAGGGAGCAGGCTCACCCCCTGGGTCACAGTCCCTCCCCACTGGGCCTTCCCCAGCCAGGGCTCCTCTCTGCTCCAGCCTGGCAGGGTCCATCCTGCAGACTCTGACCAGGGGATGCGTCCCATGTTTGACCCTCAACCTTAATGTCAGTTCTTAGTCAAATAAACAGCCTGCAATGGGGACATGTGGGTTTTTGGAGAACAGACACCATGAATTTCTTGGGGGCATGTTGAGTCACTCCTGGTTCACCATTTTTGTCACCTGGAACAAGGGGAGGCACCTACATTTGTGACACTGCAGTTCCTGGCTTCTTCAAGACATCAGACTCCCTTCCCATCCTCTCTGACACTACTTTCTCCCCAGGACTCCTGCAGAGATAGGACAGCCCTTCCTAAGAGCATTTCTGAACAGCTCCTCCCCAGGGAACAACAGGGGGTCTTTGCTGCCTAGTGGGGTGGAAAGGGTTACCATGGTGCCACTGCTTGGAATGCCACAGCTCAGATTTTCCCCTGCCCTGCCTCCCTGGGCTTGCACAGGTTTGATTCAATGGAGATGTAATAACACGTTACAGAGGGCCAAGGGCATGTGGTGGGGTGAAGCTGGGCCAACTCAGGCTGCCAGTGGTTCATGGAAAAAACAAAAGTAGAGAACCGTCACCACACATTTCCTTTTTCCTGTTACACATTCTGATATTCTGGTTCCCACGGACTGGTCAGTGGGCAAGGATCCTGTCTCCTGTGAGTGCACGAGCCCCGCCACCCTACAGCTCCCAACCTGCTGGTCAGCTATGAGGCCATGTCCCTCTCCAGGCCTGGCCAGACTGGCATAACTCATCTGTAGCACCTGGCCTACCCCTGCGTGCTTAGGTATCCTACAGACTAGGCCCAGGGCTCCTGAAGGACCTGAAAACACAGCTCAAGCATAGGCCACCCCCAAAATGGCAGTGTGGGTCTCAGACGTGGGCCCGGGTCTGAATGCAGCTTTTCTTCACCCTGCCATATATCTGAATTTCCTCTCCCCCTCAGTATAATGACCAGGGCCCTTCTGGAAAGTCCAGGATGAGAGGAAAGGAGAAAATAGCAAATAATGTTCATTTTTAACCTTGATGAGGCTGACAAACCCTGGAAATAAGACACCAATGTAAATTTGAGCCATTAAGAAAACCATCTAACCGTTTATCGAGCTCTGCAATTCTTGGAACCTTCAGGAATCACGTGCTCTCAGTTAGTGGAGAGACCCACTTAGGCCTCATGCAGAGCTGGGGAGGCATTCTGGTCTGAGGAGAATGGTGTGAGGGCCTGTCAGTGGACAGACCTGCTCTGTCCTGGACACAGCAGGGGACTTTCTGGAACCGGTCTTACCTGCCCCAGCTCCCTGCAATGGGGTAGTTAGGGTCCCATGGATTGGAGGGCAGGACTGAGCCAAAGGTGACTATAGGCTAGGGTGGGTGGCAGTGACATGCCCCCAGGCCCGATGCCTGAGGAGCCCTCACGGGTGTCAAAGACAATGAGCACTGAAGGTTAAAAACCGCCTGGCTCACGGTGTTAAAAAGTTGGTGCTCCTCCTACCCCTAATACCTGACCGAACCCCCCCAACCCCAGATGAAGCAAAACCCCAAAGGCAACCCTAAACACACCCCCTGCGGCTGGGGAGCTGGCCCGCCCCAGCGGGACCCACTGAACCATTTAACTCTGGTGTGGCCCATGTGATCCCAACTCCCCATCCCCTGCAAGCTCTGTTGGCAGAGGTGCGGGGGGGATCAAGGGTTGACAAAAAGCCCAGAATGTGAGAAGCTGCTCCCATCTTGCCCATGTTCCCCGGGAGTGGCCTTTCTCCTTCATGGTGGGAGCACTCCCTCGTGCTCAAATGGGCCGGTGGGGCCCCTGAGGTCAAATATTAGTGACTGGCCGTAAGCGGACACTGGATGTGTGTGTGAGGAAGGAAAAGAACAAGGGGGTGAGGCAGCACAGCAAGTGCCCTGATATCCTCAAGGCTGGCTGGCAAGGTCTGGTGGCCAGGGTGAGGGTGCAGCCAGGACCACCTATCACTGCTACTCGAGAGCCCACCAGAAGGTCTACACGCACCAGCCAGTCCTGCTGCCCTCTCTGGCTGAGCACACAGGAGTGGCTTAATCAGTCAGTGCTTCTAGAACACATACAGACATAATGACAAAGACTGATGTGCACCATGGACATGCACACATGCACTTTTAGCCCTTAACTGGGCCTGTGCTTCTTAGGAGAAGTGACCCTCTCCTGCACACATGCAGTACATACAGCCCTGACTCAGCGTTTCAGGCAAAGTTCAATTGTTCTGGAGCAGCACTGTCCCAACAGAAATATGATGTGAACCACATGTAACTCATTTTCCAGTAGCAACATTAAAAAGTAAAAAGTGGGGGAGGGGCCGGGTGGGCTCAAGTCAGTTAGGTGTCCGACTTCGGCTCAGGTCATGATCTCGTGGTTTGGGGGGTGGAGCCCTGTGTTGGGCTCTGTGCTGACAGCTCAGAGCCTGGAGCCTGCTTCGGATTCTGTGTCCTCCTCTCTCTCTGCCCCTCCCCCAGTTGAGCTCTGTCTCTCTCTCTCTCTCTCAAAAATAAATAAATGTTAAAAAAAAAAAAAAGTAAAAAGAAACAGGAAATTAATGTAAGTCATGTATTTTAATTAACCTAAAATGTGCAATATTACCATTTCAGCATGTAATCGATATGAAAATTACTTGTGAGGTATTCTTTTTGTTCCAGTTCTCTGGCATCTGGGTGTCTGGTGTATACTTAAACTTGCAGTGAGTCTCAGCTGCAAGCCCTGGGGGGCCCATGGCTCCTGTACTGGACAGCGCAGCTCTGTGTAGGGCTCACAGCTTCTGCACACCAAACTTCATCTTACACATTCCAGAGGAACATCTTTTTAAAGCATACAGTTTCCCTAAGCCTCAGCAGAGAACACTCGACCGAATTTTATTTTTCCTTGGTGACCACACCCTCATCATGACAAGCATTTACCCTCTTTGTGCTCTTAGGGTCTTCTGTTTCCCCATGTTCTGCCTAGTAAAGCCAGGAATGGATGAACTTGTCAGTGACAGTCCCCACAGGCCACCTGGATGCTGAGCATGCTGCAGCTTACCAGATCAAACTCCTGGGCGGGCCTCCAGCCCCTGGTCTGCAGCAGCTGCCACCCCAATTCTGTGGGAAACCTAAGGCCAGCGAGCCCTAACAGCCCCAAACCCCCATCATGATCCTAGGCTACCACAGTCCCCCAACTGATCACTCTGACAACTCTCCTCATTTTTTTCTACCTCAGATTCTGCCCAAGGTCTGTGTGGACAGACAGATTCTGCAACATGTGGCCTCAGAGCTCTTGGTCTCCGATGGCCTCTGCCTCTTGGCCACAGCACACTCCTGGCATGGCCCCTCATGTGCCCCACTCCCCTCCACTGCCTCCCCACCCACCCCCTCTCCAGGCTGCCCTCTACCCTCACTGGGCACCTCCCCAGGACCTCTATGTCCTCATATCCTGGCCACTGGCTGCCCAACCCAGCAGACCCAAGGCATAAGCACTTGAGAAAACCCTGTGGGGCCCAGCACTCCATGCCACTCCTGTCCCTATGCTTGGGGCTTCTTCCCCACCTCTCTCCGAGCCCCTCTGTGTCAGTGCTCTGAGCACCAAAGCAAACCCACTCCACCTCTGGGCTCTCCGCCCTCCCTTTCCTCCCACCTCTCCCCTCCAAGCTCAGGCCCGCTCCCACCAGTGACCTGGGCCCGCATCTCAGGCTGGAGCGCTCCCCACTACTCCTACCTCAAAGGGCTGCAGGGCAACAGGACTCTGAGCCTGCTTAGCCCTTGCTGCTCCAGCAAGGCTGGCTACACTGGCTTCCTCCTGTCTCTGTCACCATTGGTGTCTCTAGCCATCTCCCAAACTGGAAGGGGGACCTGTCCATCTCACAGCCCCCCTGAGCCCTCAGCGCTGAGAGCCAGCCTGGCACCCAGTCACTGGGTGAGCAAGCAGCAACACCCCCTTGAAAGAGGAGGGCTCCATTCCCAGTTTCTCCCTCCCTCTGCCCACTGATCCCTCAACTCAGCCTTGTAGTCTACTGGCTCTACCCTGACCTGCCCCTTGGCCCTTCCCCATGCCGAGTTTCAGGTGGCACCTAGAACAGCGAGGTAGGTGATGTGGGAAAGGATATGGAGAGCACAGCCAGGGCATCTGTGGGATCTCAGGCCCTCACACGCCCCTGGCTCTGGGCCTCCAGCCTCACCACACCGGGCAATGCCTGGAAGGTACCCTCAGCTCAGGAAACAGGCAGGAAAGGACAATCACATCTTACCCTCTAGGCTACCTGTCAGGTGACAGCATCTAAGCAACCAAGGTGTTTCTCACACCTAAGGCTTCCCTCTCTACAGCAAAGTAAAGGCTCTCCTGCCCCTCGGCCTGTTGCCCTCCTCTCGGGGTGAGGGCACCTCTACAGAGCACAAGTCACACCTGGCAGAATTGGCCTCTGGGGGCAGGGGGCCAATTCCAGAAGTCCCATTCCAGAAGTTGGTCCCATTCCAGAAGTACTGCAAGTGGTCTCTAATAAACCAAGATCTGAAATTGTGTCCCCAATCCCTAAGCTGTGTAACAGGGATGGCCCATAGGGTCCTGCCCTGGCAGTTCATCTCCAAGTTGCTCTGACTCTCGAATAGGGGCCACAGCAGTTTCCACAGAAACAAGAAAGAGCACCAACCCCCAGAGATAAACCAGTAAACGCAACCTGCAAAAGGAGAGAACAGGCAGCAAGAGAACCGGAGGGAACCGGGGGGCCCTGGAGAGAGAGGCGAGTGCGTGGCAGCTGGGCCGTGGAGCAGAACCGGAGAGGCCGCAGGCCGCGGGGCCGAGGAAAAGGAGGGCCTTGCAGGGGGACTACAGCTCTTGGCAGAGAGAAAGGAGGCCTCTGGAGGTCAGAGAGAGACACAAAGAGAGCAGACAGAGCGTGGATCAGTAAGGAAGCCTGCGCTCCAGTGCCCAGGGCCTCTCAGGAAAGGGGGCGTGGGTACCCAGGGCCCTGGCACTCCCTCCCACAGGGACCCAGCCTGCCCCCCACCTGAACATCGGCCCCTTCTCAGGATGTCTGTGAGTGCCCGAATGCTTCTGGCCAAGCATTCAGGTTGTTTCTGAAACTGGGAGCAGATGCGACACACCAGGAGGATGCAGCTGGAGCTCCACTGTGACACCTTTGTCGTGGGCACCTGCTTAGCCCCCAGTCATGACTCTCGAGAGTGAGGAGGCCCCTCAAACTTGAGCCCAGTGCGGTGCCCGCTCAGGCCTCTGCACCCTGCGTGTCTAGGGCAGCCAGGGGCTGCCATGATGACCCGTCCTGCAATCCGAGGAAGAACGCTCAGCTGGCTAGACTCCTGGGCAGCACCTGGGCCCAGATGGGGTATAGGCTAAGGGGCGGCAGTAAGACCTCTGCCTGCCCCGCCCCCTGAACACTTTCCTGGAGGCTGTACACACCGTGAGAACAGGAACCAAAGCCACCTTGTTCCCGCGTTTGTGGAATGAAAGCATTTCTACCCAAGGAAGGAGGCAGCATCCCATATGAGGCTTAGCCTGCTGGCCACCCTGGACACCCACTTTGCGACCACCTGATCTGGACTTGCATATGTAGCAAAGGGTAGCAAAGAAACGAAACTGGGGACTGGAAACCAAAAGGCGAGCCCTTGGACAGTCCCTGTGGGTCCTGGGAGAAGACGCACAGTAAGGCCAGGCCACTCAGGACCAAGCCCACCTTGTGTCTGGCACCGCCCACGTGCCTCCCCTGCCACCCGCCTCCTGAGTCACAGGGGCAGGGAGCACCGGGCCCAGCTCTGACCTCGGGTCTCCGGGACGCTCGATGTGGGCAGAGACACGGCCACAGGGTCCTGGGGCTCGCTCGCCAGCCTCTGCCCAGCACACATGGACTTGAGCATCTGGAAGACAGCGAGGGGCGCCACGTTCAGCTTCAGCAGGTCCACCAGGATCCTGGAGAGAACACACGCGGTGGGCAGTGAGCCTTCCTCGCCCAGGCCCAGGAAGGCCACTTCCCTCAAGACCCCAACTCTACTCTGGGCGCTCAAAGGGGTCCGAAAAGGGCGGGGTGGGGGTGGGGGGCTCCTCCAGATCAGAGGCCCGGGCGGGGGAGCAGGGGTGTCGGGGGGGTGGGGGGGTAGGATGGGCGCGCACTCCCACCCGCGCGCGCTCACTTGAACACGTCGGGGTCTATGGCGCCACCCGCCGCCTGCGCCAGCTCGTAAAGTTCCATCTCCTCGGCGCTCAGCACCTTCTTCCGCCGCAGCGCGAGCTTCTGCAGGGCCGCCTCCAGCCCCGGGGGTGCTCCCGGCCCGGGGCCCGCGCCCGGGGCCGCCATGTACCCGGCTAGCGGGAAGACGAGCGCCCCGCCCCGCCGCGCTCCCTCCTCTGACCCCGCCTCCGCCGGGCCCCTCCGGCAGCTCCCACAGCGCCTTCTACTGGCTCCGCCGGTCGCTTCTCTCCCTGAAGCGCTACCGCCTGGCCTGCCCCGCAGCCCTACAGCAGAGGGCGCAAACCGGTTTGTCTCCTCTCCGCCATTCGAGCCGCAGAAATTTCCCTGCGGGATGATGAGGGATAAAAGCAGAAAAATGTGCATCTTTAGCCCAGAAAGCTGATAGCCTGCATAGTTTTGATAAGGATCAAATAAGTACTGGTTGCTACATTCTTAAAGGGTCTCATGACTGCCTGTATGTCTCATCGATAGTTAATACCGAACTGAATGATAAGCACCAGAGAAATCTTGTGACAGTAGTTTTAGGAGTAGAAATTGCAAGAAGACATTTATGATCTATACTCCCTGCACGTCCTCTCCCCCTTGAACACTAAGCATATAACCACTAGCTGCATACAGCAAAAATGCAGCTCTTTCGGCCCACAAGTCCTGTATCGTGCTACCTAAATGAACTTACTAAGTTGCACGGATCATCTCAAGAATTCTTTTTTGAGGGTCGCACTCAATGATCCCACAACTGGGAGACGTGTTAGGCGTAGGGGATGCCGTGGCGGACCTCAGAAACCCGTTTCTGGGCCATCAGGGTCGGGCCGCATTGGTCGTTCTCGCTTGGGCAGCAGCACCCAGGGCAGTGCCTGGCATATTGAAGGCGCTCAATAAACGTCTATCGTAAGAAGGTCAGTCAATCAATGCACAGTGTATGATTTTTCCGCTCCAGTTCCCCATTAGAGGGCGCGCTTCCAGGACCTCAATAAACGGCTTCTCTTTAGCAGGCGCACGCGCGCTCCTTCCAGGGCACACGGAACTCTGGGCTAAGGGACACAGCTGCCCCCGCCGCACACGCGCATCCGGAGGTGTAACCCATAAACCCCGCCGGCCTTCACTTTGCGCACGCGCCCTTTGAGGTAACTGCTCGCGGAGGTAGCGGTGCGTTTCCCGCCAGGCCAGGGGAGGCGTGACGCCAAGCGCAGCTTGATGACGACATTTCGGCGCCGGGTAGCCGAATGGCGGTCTCCGTCCCTTAGGCGGGCGACTTTATGGGTCCCACAGGTGAGTGGTTGGGGCCGCGTGCGGGACGGCCCCCGCGTTCCGGCCCCCCCCCTTCCGGACCTCCGCCTAAGTCATTTCCGTTTCTACGCGAGCCGCAGGCCTTAGGCCCGGCGCCGGTAGCTCTGCCCCCGGCCGGGCGGGCAGGCTGGGAAGCCAAGGGCTCGGCTGTGCGCCCATGCCGTCTTCCTGGGCTGCGCACTCGTGCCACCTTCTCGCGCGCCTCGCACACCCGGTCCTGGTGGGTGCTTGGTTAACGTTCGTTGACGGGTTGGCGGAAGGGAGAGATTCAAGTTAAAGTTGAGCCTTGGGCTCCACAGGCTGTGTGGGAGGAAGAGCCGGGTGTGGAGTCTCGCCTGACTCTTCCTCCCTGTGTGGACCGACCTTTGTGAGCCTCAGTTTCGTCTTCTGTAATATGGAGCTCCCATGCTCACTTAACAGCATACTTGTGAGCATACTCTGGGAACATACTCTGCTTCTCAGAGCGCAACCAAAGGGAGGCCTGGGCAGTAGTGTGATTTGCTTGGAATGACTGGCGATGCCTCTCTGAGAAGAAACCCCAACAAGGATCCGAAGCAGCCATTGAAGCAAGTGGGTGTAAAGTGGCGGATGAAGGGAACACTTGGTACACAGCGGAGAACGGTGTGATGGACGAGCCAGGCTGTGGCAGCGTTAGAGAACAGGGCAGACGAGACACTGCCCTCTCTTGGAAATACTCCTTGTTTTGGTGCCTCTGGGCCTCAGTTCTTAAACTGCTGCCTATGCAGGCTTCGTCTAAGAAGGAGGTGCTTCCACCTCATCATCTCTAAAGCTCTGCCCTTTGCAAACAGGCCAAGATTTTATGCTGCTTTGATCCTTCTGCTTTGGTCATCTTAATCAGTGTTCTCCTGGCCACTTGGTTCAGGAGCAAAGTGTTTACATTTTCCCTGAAACTGAATTTGATAGCGGGTGCCTGGATGGCTCGGTTGGGCTTGATGGATTGATCACTCGTGGTTTTGGCTCTGGTCACGGTCTTGCTGTCCATGGGTTCAAGTGCAGAGCTTGCTTGGGATTCTCCCTCTCTCTCTCTCTCTCTCTCTCTCTCTCTCTCTCTCTCTCTCTGCCCCTCCTCTGCTCATGTGCTCTCTCTAAATAAATAAATAACCATTTAAAAAAGACACCTGAATTTGATAGCTAATATCAAGAATTGAAGAAAACCTGGAAGATGCTTATATTGCCAAGAAGCAGAGATGCACATCTGCCCTCAACTCCACTGCCTCACAGCCTCCTTGCATCTAGTCTTTCTCCATCCACATACACTTTCATTTGCCACCTCAGCACCTTTACTCTTGCTGTGGGCACAGCTGTGCCAGGAAAGCCATCATCAGTGGGACTCGGCAGGCTCCCTTCCTGTTCAAGTCTGGATATTTTCCGTTTCTGACCTGGATGGTCAGAGAGAAGGGAATCTAAAGAGTTGCTCCTGATTTTCTGATGGCTTGTTCGAAAGCTTCCTCCAGCTTGCTCATCCCCTCCATTCATTCTCATAGAGCACAGGTGACATTCGGGAGATTCACCCACCTGTCTCTGTGGGAGATGTGTTAGGAGATGAGTATATTAGAGTCTTGGCTCTGCTGAGTGAGGGCAAGTGAGTTACCTCCTCTGTGCTGCTAGTTCTTTATCTGTATTGGCCCAGCAGATTGTTGTGAGGAAGTATAGTCTGTTCTTGCTTAACAAACTTAGCAGCTTAAGACTGCGTCCATTTATTATCTCACAGTTCTATAGTCAAGTCCAGGAGGGCTTGGCTGGATTCTCTGCCTAGGATATCACAAGACTGAAATCAAGGTGTTGGTTGGCTTTGCTGTTACCTAGAGGCTCTCAGGAAAAATCTTTCCAAGCTTCTTCGAGTTGCTGGCAGAATCCACTTCCTTCGGGCTGCAGAACTAAGGTCCCCATTTCCTTACTGGCTGGCAATGGGAACTGCTCCATATCTTAGGGTCCGCCCACTTGTTGAGACTTCATTTGTATCTGCAGAATTCCTTCACAGGACCTGCATGAGCATTTGGTTGAATCGTGGAGGGCTATCTTTAAAATTCTGCCTACCACTGAGTATTAAATGAGGAAATCCGTGGAGGGTCCTTAGAACCAGGCGTGCCACACAGCAAGTGCTGTACAAGCTTTACAGATTCGCCACTGCGAACTCGGCTCTGAAGCTGGCCACCACGTACTGCATCAGAACAGCGTTTTTGTAAAACGTGAAACTTGGCAGCACAGGCTGTGCTGTAGTATAGTGTCGTGTGGCAGATGTTGAGATTTCGCCTTGGTTTTTTCACAGTGGTTTCCTAAGGTGGCCGTTGTCAACGTTCCCCAGGAGGCTGCTATGGCGTTCCCTCACCTGCAGCAGCCCAGCTTCCTCCTGGTAAGTGTCAGTTGCCCGCGTGAGGGTCAGTGAGATGATGGTTCTACAGCTGAGGGACTTGAGAGTCCTATCCACTGACTTGAACTTTGCACTGGTGGTTTTCTGAGGGGCATGTGAGGAAAAGAACGTTGGACTTGGGATTAGAATCCTTAGACCTGGCTCTGCCCCCTAATGGTGTAGGACCTTGGGTTTACTCAACCTCTGAGCCCTGTTTTTCTTATCTACAAGAGGAGCTTCTTACCTACAAGATAAGTTGATTCACATGCCATTTTTACTGCTTCCTGAGGTCTGGGGAGGAGCACGGGAAAGGATATACATCAGAATTTTCATGTCTTGTAAACCTTTACACATTTATGGGATATTCTAATAATCGTACTGTCATCCCTGGACAATGGAGGGGCAGGGACCCTGCTGTGCTGGGGGCAACCAGGACTGTACTCTAAGTATTAAACATGACGCCAAGAAGTTAGGTGTGAGGCAGATATCAGTGGTGAGGATTCCTAATTTCAGGTCCCAGAAGATACTTCTCGTAAACATTTATTCAGAAGGACATCCTTCCATGGTGCACCCTCTAGAGCCAACAGATGCAGTGCCTCTGGCATCGAGTGGGTAGAGACCAGGCATGCTGCTAACCTACCCACCCTCCGTGGCTGCAACAGCCCAGGTTTCCACCTCTGACTGAGACACCACCTTCATTTAGAGGTGGCTAAGGCCTTAGGTATCCTTGGGCAAAGCCCCCTTGGTTCACATTCCGATATTTTCTCCTGATCTTAATCCATACCCCATGACCTTGGGTAGATTTCCTTCATTCTTGTCCTGAATTTCCTAGCCTGTCCGTCACCTTCATGATTAGTGTCAACATTTGGTTAAAGCTATCTATCATTTCTCACCTGCGTGCCTCGTTTCTTCAGATAGTGAGTTTAGTGGGTTTGTTACCTACTGAATAAAGGGTAGCTTGGTTGAGAGGCCTTCTGTCACTCTCATTTTGCTGGGCATCCTCACTGATGATCACAGTGGGGTCATCACAGGGGGTCGTCACATGGGAAATTTCCAGTTCACGTGTATACACTCAGTGAGTACCCTGTGGTCTCTGAGGGGTGTCCTACGCATAAGCATCCTCTTCTGGTTGTGGGACTGACCCTGGAGCTGACCCCCTGCTTATGGATTGTGTGGAAGTCACCTCGGTCATGCAAATGTGCAGTTCTCTGCTATAAGTGGGGATGCCTGACAGAGGGTGCAGGGAAGAAGCCTGAGAGTTGGCGATGTAGAGAGCCAAGGCGTCTCCTAGTCGTGTCCTTTAGGCCACTGACACAGGCACGAGGTGCCGGGGAACCAGGCCGGTGGTATGTCTGACTCCTACCTATCATTTGGATTTCTGTTTTGATTCGAGCCAGGATAACCGCAAAAGCCACCAAGTGACTATGCTCATGATCTTTTTGGTTTGTTCTATCTTCTAGGCTAGCCTGAAAGCTGACTCTGTAAATAAGCCTTTTGCACAGCGGTGCCAAGACTTGGTTAAAGTCATTGAGGATTTTCCAGCAAAGGTACAGCTGTGCTAGCATCGCCTTGGGGCATGTCTCATACTCGTTGAAAAACATTTTTTTTTAAGTTTATTTATTTATTTTGAGAGAGAGAGAGAGAGAGGGAGAGAGGGAGACAGAAAGAATATCCCAAGCAGACTCTGTGCTGTCCAGGCAGAGCCCTGTGCAGGGCTTGATCCTGTGAACTGTGAGATCATGACCTGGGTGGAAATCAAGAGCCAGATGCCTAACCGACTGAGCCACCAGGCGCCCCTGAAAAATGTTCTTATGTAAGCCCCTGATTCCTACCTCTGAGCATTGCCCTGGACAGAGGCTTGACCCAGTATTGTAACTGTCGCGTGTATGGACACATTTAAACATGTCAGCATGTAGGCCAGGGGTACTCAGCCACAGGTGCTTCTGTCCTGCATGGGATACTTAGCACCGTCTCTGGAGACATTTTTGGTTGTCACACAGGGGAGGGTGCTACTGGCATCAAGTGGGTAGGGACCAAGTGTGCTAGTAAGTATTCCCAAATGCACAGGACAATCCCCGCCCCAACAAGGAAGCATCCAGCTCAAAAAGATTGAGAAACCCTGATGAAAATACTGAAAAGACACATTTAAATCACACCCAGAATTATCAAATAGTAGTGTAAGCTCAGGCAGCTGGCCTGGACAAGGATTCTCACCGATGATCAGAGGAATGTCATCAGGGGTGGTCAGTGACTCCAGAAATTTCCAGTTCATGTGTACACACTCCATGAACAAGGTGGGCAGTTTGTGGCACGGGGCTGGACTGGGTGGGAGGCTCACGTGGCATGGAGCCCGGCAGTGGGCACCGGTCCTCAGCAAGCCTGCCCGCAGCCTCCCCTGCACACCCATTTCAGGAGCTGCACGCCATCTTCCCGTGGCTGGTAGAGAGCATTTTCGGCAGCCTGGACGGTGTCCTCGTTGGCTGGAACCTCCGCTGCTTACAGGGGCGAGTGAGCCCTGTGGAGTACAGCATTGCAATGGAGTTTCTAGACCCCGGGTAGGTAGGTTTGTCACCCGAGAGGGGCCGGATGTTTCCTCATGGTGATCCCATTCTTGAAGCACTGAATTTCTCAAAACTCAGAAAAAACCGTCAAAGCAAGATGGTTTGCAGTTCGTTGCCCTGTTTTTGTTGTTTTAATTTCATCTCCAGTGGCCCAATGATGAAGTTGGTTTATAAGCTCCAGGCCGAAGACTATAAGTTTGACTTTCCGGTTTCCTACCTGCCTGTAAGTAAACCGTGGGGTGAGAGCCGTGCTCGGGCAGAGCACCCTGCACAGCGGCTGCGGCCGTGGGGGAGGCGGGCAGGGCTTGAGGGGCTGCGGCAGTGGGCACGGCACCATGGTGTCTGCTCAGGGCCCAGGGGGCGTGGCACATAGAACTTCAGTGGCTACTCTTTTTAAAGATCATTCCAAACTCTGCCCATGGGGAAGGCGCCACACTCCTGGTTTGTACCTGGCCAGGGGGCAGAATTAAGGGATGACTTGTTCAGGGGGTTTGAGGAGCAAAGAAGACGGGGAACATCAAGTGCTTGACAAGGCTCAGAAACTCAAACAGCTGCTGCCCTTGCTGTTTGCGGGTGTTCCTGAGGATGGCGTGAACAATTCTGAGTGGAGGCCCTCTTGCTCTGGTGCTACCCAGAGGACGGCACCACTCCCCCAGGCAGGGTCTGAGTGCCTGTGGCCTCCACCGCACCCCTCCCAAAGGCTGCACTGCATGGGGCGCCCTGCCAGAGCCTGTCCACAAGCCCAACACGCTCTCTCCGCAGGGCCCCGTGAAGGCATCCATCCAGGAGCGCGTGCTCCCCGACAGCCCCCTGTACCACAACAAGGTCCAGTTCCCCCCGACGGGGGGCCTCGGCCTGAACCTGGCCCTCAGTATCCTTTGTCAGTCCCCCAGGGGTGGGGAGGCCATGGGTGGCCAAGACGTAATGCTGAGGGTGGTCCAGCAACCCGTGCCTGTTTGCCCCCTGACACTGCCGTCAGATCCGTTCGAGTACTACATGTTCTTCTTTGCGTTGAGCCTCCTCACTCAAAAGGTACGAAAGGGATGCCCCTAAGCAGCTCTTTACCAAAGCCCCCCCCATGAAGGGTGGGGGCTGTGGCCTAGGACTTTCTTTCTCTTCGGTCTCCGCCTCATTTCTCCAGCTCCTCCTTTGCATCCTCCTCCAGCCTTCGCCCTTCAGGCCATTCTCACTTAGTGAGGATGACAGGCTGGTGGGCGGATTTGACAGGTCATGTGGGGTGACCTGGGTGCCTCGAGTGGTAGTCGGGAAGGCTTCCCACAGGAAGTGCTTACTGGGCATGGGCGCAGGGCAGAGGTGCCCAGGAAGTTTGCTGTACATCATCTTCCCATGTGCCGAGAAGGACTGTGGGGTCTAGCCCCCTGTGGTGGGAACTTTGCTCCTGGCACTGCCCAAGGTGCTTGTGTTCGGGCCCTTGGGATATGGCCCATGTCCCAGGGCTCATGTGCAGTGATTTGAGCCCTGCAGTTGCTGGGGTTAGCAGCCAGGGTGGCACCCAGAGCTACACACCAATGCAGATTTGCTTTTCCAGCCACTCCCTGGGACTCTCCACATACGAACTTCAGACTGTGCCTATTTCATCCTCGTGGACAGATACCTGTCATGGTTCCTGCCCACAGAAGGCAGTGTGCTCCCCGCACTCTCCTCCAGTCCTGGGGGGCCCAACCCCTCACCCGCTCCCAGGTAAGGCTCTCTGGTTGCCCTGGCCCTTGGCCTGGAGTGGCCCAGTCCTGTGGCTAGCCTTTAAGGCCTGGTTCTTCCATGAGGGGGTGGTCTGGTCAGCGGGCATTGCTCATAGGGACAGTAGTGCCACTCTTTGTTCATGGTGTCCCAACTTTTCTTATGCCTGAGATCTCAACCCCAGCTGCCCTAGCACAGACTGGAGAGGAGGGTAAAGGAGGACATCTGTGTGGGTTTTCAGTGATTAGGTCCTGTGGCCACAAGGACGAGGGCTGCCTTTGGTCTGGGAGTGGGCTGGGTTCTGCCCACAGCAGCCCTCCCCACATGTGCATCCAAGCCCCACACTGAAGCGGTGTGTTGCCAGGGCTGATTGATGGCACTAGGCAGGTGGTGCTGGAGAGAAAGGGGCTGTGGGCAGGCCACAGCAGGGCTGACATGTGGAGGAATAAGAACAGGAAGAATGTGTGTAGGCTGCAGGACCAGGTCTTGGCCTGAGCCAGAGGCCCTGGGGCAAAAAGCCTTTCGTGCCAGTCCAAGGCTGGGCTGTGGCTAGACCGTGCAGGACGGGAGTGTACAGCCAGCCTCAACTCGAGGGTGAACTGAGGCCTTGGCGGGGTGCATTTAGCCAGTGGCTCATTGGCCGCCTCTCCCCAGGAGACGCTCCTGACCTGGGAGCTGCCAGCTGTGCTCCTCACCCTCCTCAGTCTTGCTGGTGTGCCTTCTTCCCTGGGAGGCAGGTTCAGGCCCACCCCACATCTGCTGACATGTGCCGTGCTGTGACCCAGACCTCACATGCGTGCACAGATGTGCCCAAGGAGGGGGGATTGAAAAGAGGAGGTGGGGGCACGGAGGTGGGGAGAGGCTGCTCCGGCATCAGTAATGCTGCGGCCAAGAAGGACCAGGGCTGGCCAGGTTCACACCCTCTCAGAGGCAGGTTTCTCTGGGCCCGATTTTGTTGGCTTGTTTTAGCATAGATTTGCAGACTTCTAGAAGACTTGCCACAATAACAGAAAACTTTCATGAGTCCTTCACCTACGTTTCTGAATCATTTCGTTCTTTATCTGTATGTGTTTTTCCTGGGCCATTTGAGTAAGTTATAAATGCAATGCCTGTTCCCTCTTAATGTCTTGGAGTGTATTTCCTAAGAGCCAGTGCATTCTCCTACACAGCCTCCTGCACTTCTATCCAAGTCAGGGAATTAATATTGCTACCCGGCTGCCATCTAATCCTCAAACCCCATTCGGGCTGCACTGTCTTCCCCACTAATGTTTGCCACCTGGCTGGGATCTGGGGGAGGGTCACTCTCTGTGTGTGGTTGGCTCTGGTCCCCCTCCAGTCTGGAACACTCTCTCAGTCTTTCCCTGTTTCCTGACCTCAACACCTTTGAAGCGTGCAGCCTGGAGGTGTGCAGAATGCCCTTATCTTAAGTTCTCTGGTATTTCCTAGTGATTAGACCCAGCAGCCCGTGGAGTCTGTGTGCTTGCAACATTGTCTTGATCGCTGGGCCAAGGGGGTGTTGGCCAGGTTTTCCTACCATAAAATTAAATGGGTCCTTTGTGCCTAAATTAATTAACAAAAGGGATTTGTTGGGAAGATCTACTGAGACTCTGTAATTATCAGTGGTGTTCGTGTCCCTTGACGATCGTCAGCCAAATCAGTTATTAATTGGTTGGTTGCCAGAGGATAGCTGTCTGGTTTCATCCTATAGTTATCAGTGGGCATTCTGTGGTAGGAAAGACTTTTCTTCCTGTCTGTTGATTGTGTGTATCGATATGGATTTGTATGGATTTGGGGGTCGTTCTATGATTCAACAAGTGGTAATGGTTACTGTTGCCAGTGATGTTGATGTTGAGATTGCCCCTGGTTGTGCCAGCAGGATCCCCTAACGAAGGCCTTTTCCTGTGTCTCCCTCAGAACACCAACCATGCCCTTCGCTTCTTATGGCCTCCACCACACCAGCCTCCTAAAGCGACACATCTCTCATCAGACATCTGTGAATGCAGACCCTGCCTCCCATGAGATCTGGAGGTCAGAAACTCTGCTTCAGGTGAGCGCGAGGAGGCTCTTCTCATCTTCTGTTTCAAAATAAACTGCCTGGCCACCTTCCACCCCAGGGGCAGAGGCCTAAAGACTGTCCTCAGCCTGAAAGTGGTTCTGAATTGTTGGTGTTCTCCTGCTGTGGCGTGTGGGAATCAGACTAGAAGAAACGTGCCCATGTGTCTAACCTGTATGTCATTGGTAGTATTTTTCATCCCAGCGTCCCCTTTCCAAAGACTTTTGTCTTTCTCATGGTAATATGAGCGCTGCTCAGTTTCCATTGGATCCGTGTAAAAGCTTTCCCCACCTTCGACATTTTCAACCTGTTCCCACGTTGCTGGAGATGTTTCCTGTGATCACCATCATTTGGATATTAAACCCCTGCCCCAGTAGCGTTTTTGTTGTTGTTGTTGTTGTTGTTTGGTTTTGTTTGTTTGTTTTATTTTAGGGAGAGAGCGCATGCACACGAGCAGGGGAAAGGGGCAGAGGGGGCGCAAGAGAGAATCTTAAGCAGGCCCCATTCTCAGCGCAGAGCCTGACACAGGGCTTGATCTCCTGATTCGTGAGATCATGACCTGAGCCGAAATCAAGAGTCCAATGCTTAACCAACTGAGCCACACAGGTGCCCCAGAGTTCAATAATGTTCTGTCATGTGGATATTCCCCTTTTTGTGTTTCTGTTCATCTATGGATGGCCACTTGGGTTGTTAGCACATTTTAGCTATTGTGAATAGCTGTTTCTACATGGATGTACAGATATCTCTTAGAGACTCTGATTTCGGTTCTTTGGGGTATATACCCTGAAGGGGAATTGCTGGGTCATATGATAGTTCTATTTAATACTTTAAGGAGCCGCCATACCATTCTCCACAGTGGCTGTACCATTTTATATTCCTGTCAGCAGTGCACGACCTTACCAATGCCCATCATTTTCTGTCTTTTAGTATAGCCATCCTCATGGATGTGAGGTGGTGTCTCCCTGTGGTTTTGATTTGCACCTCCCTCATGGTTGATGATTTGAGTATCTATTCATGTCCTTATCGGCCATTGGTACGTCTTTGGCGAAATGTCTGTTCAAGTCCTTTGCCCATTTTTTAATTGAGTGGCTTTATTTTTTTGTGGTTGAGTTTTAGGAGTTGTCTTTCTATTCTGGGTATCCGTTCTTTATCACATACACGATTTGTAAATACTTTCCCGCATCCTGTGGGTGACCTTTGTCTGTGGATAATGTCTTCTGACGTGCAAAATATTTTTGAATTTTCATCAAGTCCAATTTGTCTGGTTTCTTTTGTTGCCTGTGCTTTTAGAGCTAGAAATCATAGCCCAGTCCAGTGTCCTGAAGCTTTCTGCCCACAGTTTTTGCTAAGAGTTTTAAGTCTTAGCTCTTACATGTATGCCTTTCATCCATTCTGAGTTATTTATTATTCATGGTGTGAAGTAAAGGTCCAGCTTTATTCTTTTGCATGTAGATATCCAGTTTTCCCAACACCGTTGGTTGAAAAGAACTGCCCCTGGAATGGCTGTGATACCTAAGATGGAAACCATTTGACCATCCAGTGCTCTCTTGCAGGTTTTTGTTGAAATGTGGCTTCATCATTATTCCTTGGAGATGTACCAAAAAATGCAGTCCCCTCACGCCAAGGTAGGTTGCCACACTTTTTCATCCCCTCTGCTCTGGCCCTGGTGTGCCTGGTCCACCTGCTGCTTCTTGTCCTTGATCTCAGCTCGTTGTCAAGGGCTGGATGGTGGGAAGCAGAAACTCACCATCACCCCTTACTCTGATGCCGGACGGCAGGTGGGTTTCATTCTGGGGTGGGCTTGCACCCTGCGGGCTGGAGGCCTGTCCTCTCTGGGGTCCTCCCCATGCTATTTCCAGAGCCCCCTCCCTGGCAGCCGGGATGGCTGAGGTTGTGGTGCTCGTGCTCTGGGGCCAGGAGAGCTGCGGATGCCTCTGGGAGTCACATCCGGGCCTGTTCCCTCTGCTGTCACAGCGTCTCCTGCTTTCCTGCTGAGGTGGCACCCGGCCGACTTCGCTCACCTTGGTGCCCGTACTGCCTTCCACCTCCTCCAGAGCATTGGCAGGCAGCCCTTTCTGCAGTGGGTGGGATCTGATGCCTCCCTGCATGCAGCCTGGCCTGTCTCCTCCTCTTTTTCCCCTCTCTTCCCTCACAGGGCAGCATGCTCATTTGCAGAGGCGTGAAGGCAGCTGTGTCCCTGGAACGTTCCCAGGGCCGGCAGCCTACTGGACTCGTCAGAGTACAACAGCTCTGTTCGCCTCTTATTAGGCAGGGTGGGCACCTAGGTTCACGCTCCATGAAACCGCCTGAAACGTGTGAACTGGGGCCTGTAACCAACTGTGTGATCTGTGGCTTCTGTGCACTTCTGTGTTTGCTCCTCAGACTTTGCTTTTGTCAACGCCAGACAGAATTCTTGAGAGATTCCTTACGAATTAACACTCTATAGGCTAAAATTCACGAGGGTGGCCTGTGACCTTCCCTCTGTGATTCCAGCAAGTGGTGGTGGTTCTGCAAAGTGTTGGCAACCAGTTCTGCTTCTCTGCTGCCCTTCTGAGTACCCATTTGGGGAGCAGCCCCCAACCACTGCTCTCTTAAAGTGCAGAGTGACCCAAATCTCTGTCCTTGACATCACAGGGAACAGAGGGAAAGCCAGAACTCTGTCTTGGGCCTCTCGCGTTACTAAGTGCTTGCACTGCCATTGCTGCTTCCACAGTGGACTGGCTGCATGTTCCTGGCTGGTGCACGGGGGTCAGGGGCCAGGCTTCCCCCTAGGGCCCTGGGGGCTCACTCAGCCCCTGTGCATGTGGCTTTTGCAGAGGCCGGGGCTGCTTTGCTGCATTGCCTTCCCATCTGCTCGTTCTGTCTTCTGAGCCAGGGGGAGCACATTCACTGTCATTTTTAGCAGATCTGCCAGTCACAGAGGTCCTCTAGGTTGTCTCCTGTGAGGATCCCGAGCCCTATACGAGGGAGGAGGGTGGGCCGTCCCTGCCGGAGCAGGGGAGCCTTCCCCTTCTTCCTCACGTTTGCTTCCTCTTGGCCAGACCACAGGGCGGGGGAGAGCTGCTCAGAATGACTGGTAGTCAGGGGGCGACTGGGAAGCCCCCACCAGGTACCCATTGAGGTGTTTAGTTGTGTTTTGTTTTGTTTTGTTTCCTATTTGTCTTTGCCTCCTATTGAGGCTGAAAGCAAAACCTAAGAAAACCTGGTGTGTGGGAAGGGGAGAAGGACAGCCATGGAGGTCTGCTTCACCTGAGGCTCCTTACCATTTACCCAGGCCTGTGCTGTGCTGTTTGGAAATCCTAGCCTTGGGGTCAGTTTTCCTGATGTGAAAGATGCAGGAAACGCAGCTCTGAGAGGTCCCATGGTGCTTCCATGCCTAGCCTGGGTCCGGAGTGTATGCTCGCTCCTTACAGCCCGGGCCTCTGCTCTGCCTCAGCTTACTGGGCAGGGAGGGCTTCAGGAGAGTCAGATGGTCGGTAAAGACCGCATATTCCTGCAGGACACTGTGGGGCCTGCACTGTGTTCCTGCAGGCTGGGCAGACCCCCAACAGGGGAACCATGTGCTCCCTGATTCCTCACTGAGAGCTGTCGCTGAGCCCGGGTCTGGCCCAGAGGAAGGCCATGAAGGGCAGACACCTCCTTGCTGTGCTGCTTCCTGCCCCTGCTCTGCGCGTCTGTGGCTGTGCCTGTCTCCTCGAGGTCTGGCACACGCATTCTGACCTCTCCCGTGTGAAGCATGGTACGCGGTGGGAGGCATGGCCCTCCCAGGGCAGGATGTGTGCCAGGGCCGGCTCTGGGTTGTGCTTGGCTAAAGGGGACTGCTTTAGCAGGCCTTGTCGCTGCAGCGGGGCAGGGCAGAGGTGGGGTAGGGGTGGACAGCTTAAGCCAGCTCTGCTGTCATCCCCCATGGCCCAGGCTGTCCCAGCCTCAGTGTTCCAGCTGCCTCTGGGTGTGTGTGGCCATGACCAGATTCTTGGGGCCCGTCGGGACTGATGGAGGGCTCTGGGTGTCTGGAGTTGGGGAGTCCTGGTGAGGTACGAGAGGTGGGTCTTCCAGGATTCGAACCTATGAGTGTTCACGTTACCTTTAACGATTTCGGGAATGTGGGGTGTGGAAGGTGTCAGGCCTGGTGAGCTAAACCTTGCTTGCCTCTGTGCCACCCTGGGAATCAGCCCCATTCAGGAGGGGTCGCTGATTGGATCTTTGACACCTAGGAACTGATCTCATCGTATATCAGTTTGGTAAATTTCTTCTTGGGACAACACAGGGAAGTCCGATAAGTTACAAATTTTTCTTTCTTGAGCAAAGAGGTCTCCCTCTGGAACTAGCTCCTCAAAAATTTCTCTTCTGAGCCTCGGGGCCTTCAGGGCCTTGGTGGCCATCAGTGTGTCCCAGCAAGACTCCTGGGGGATCCTGGTGGGCTCCAGTGTGCACACGCTGCACACAGAGCATTCAGGGTTGGGGGAGGGCAGGACCCTCTGGAAGGAAAGTGAGTCAGGCTGACCTCAGGGAGCTGGAGAGAACTTCAGGCCCCAGAGACATGAAGGAGGCTGCCCAAGTGACCTTGAGGGTCTGTCTGTCCCTCTGCCTGGCAGGTGGAAGAGCACCCCTTGGGCCTGGCTCTAGTCTGCCCACCAGGAAGGGCTCCGTCTGGGCGGCTGAGAGGGTGGTGTCCCATTGGTCTGAGGCTGCTGGGCTGTGATTGTTTGGATTGTCACTGACGTGCTTTCGTTTTTGTTTTTGTTTTTTGTTTTCTCTCCTTACTTCTGGGCTCACTTTTGTCTTTCTCTCCCTGCTGTCCCCTCCCCGGTCTCTCCCCTCCTGTCCCCTGCCCTGCCCTCTGCCCTCCCTGCCTGTTCTTGGCTTCTCTGTTTTGTTGTCTCTCAGCTGGAGGTTCTGCACTACCGACTCAGTGTCTCCAGCGCCCTCCACAGCCCTGCCCAACCCAGCCTCCAGGCCCTCCACGCCTACCAAGTACTGGCCGCTCTCATATTGTTTTGTTTCACCCCTGCCCTGTGGTGTGAGCCATGGAGCGCATGGCAGTGCAGTGGTAAAGCGAGGGTCCGGCCGGGGGCCAACCGGGGTGATTCAGGCCAATTCCAAGCAGAGTGAGGCCAGTGTGTGTTGGGGATGGTGGCAGGCATCCGTCTTTAGCCTGGCTCAGCCCTCAGCTTGGTAGACTAGCCCGGGTTTGGGGTGTGGGGCCACCAGATCTGCCTGGCCAAGCCCCAAGCCAGTTGGAATGTGGTAGGCTCTTGGGAGTTGGTGACTTCTGTGCTTGGCCCTGGGTTGAGGGAGCGGAAACAGTGTGGCCTTCGCAGTGGCCTGACTCACCTGGCTTTGCGGGCCTGGTACCTAGGAACTGACTGAGCCCAGGGAAGCCCCAAGGCTCATGGTGGCATGGTCTGTCAATCCCAAGCCTGTGTGAGGCCAAGGGGCAGGGAGGACAAGGGCTTCGTCCCCTAGCCTGGAGAGGCTGTTGGTCCTTGAGCATGCTGGGGCCTGGCCTCTTGTGGACTTTTGTGCTCTCACAGAGGTAGGCGAGAGCAAGAGAGGGCCTCACGGAGACTGGTCTGCTTTAGGCAGAGATGACCAGTGTGGACGGATTTGAAGTCTTGAGGTCGGTAGATGGAGTGCAGGACTACAGGCTGTTTCAGGGCAGATGGAGTCTGGTAGTTCATGGATTCGTGAGATGAATGTCAGGAAGTTTGGGCAGAAAGCATGCATCTAGATCCCATGCTCGAGGCCAGGGGTCTGTCCAGTTCCCCCTCAGTGGGAGCACACCGCATTTAACCTGATATTTGAGCACAAGATAAGAAATCACGTTTGCTGGGATGGGGTGGTGAGTGCGCACAGGGTTCCCACTCAGAAGCAGCAGCCACAGGGAAGAGGGAAGAGAATGATCCAGAAGGGCCAGCAGGGGCGGGTTTAGCACAGAAGTGGTACCACTCCAGCGTGTGTTGGGGAAGGGCTCACTTGGCCAAGAGCAGCATCCCTGGAGAAAAGTGCACAGCAGGAGGGGTAAGAGCCCTCCCCCCACCCACCATGGGAAGGGTTGCTGAGCTGAGAAGGGCTGGGCCCAGTGAGAAATGCCACTGGCTTTGGGAAAGTGTCCCTAACGGCCATGCGGGTGGAGGAGGCCCACTTACAGCAGCGGTGGCTGGATTCCTGTGGGGATTTGGCTCTCGAGGGTGGGGGGGGTGAGAAGGAAGGTTTGGCTTCTGTCCAGAGGGAAGATAGCCCAAGGAGCTTCCCGGTTCAGTGCAAATGCTCTGTCCTCCTCTAGGGAGATGGTGGGTGGGTCGGCGAGGGGCCAGGAATGAGAAAGGGGGAGGCTCCTGGGGGGAGTCACAGCCTGGCAACAGTGCCCTCTGATCCTCCGTTACTGTGAAAATATCTTACGTTTTTTTTTGTTGTTCAAATGATGCAAGTTCATCGCTTAAGCTTACAGATAAGCAGAAGAAAATCTCCTCCTGAAGCCCCGTAGCTTCCCCCGCAGTCATATCGAGTCGTGTGGTGTGTTGCCTAGGCCTGTGGAGACAGATCCATGGCAAGGAGAGCGGAGAAGGCAGTGCCGCGGGCAGTGGTGGGGCTGTGACTGGGTGCCCGGGCTGTGCCAGGAGGCACGGCTTGTGCCAGCCTCAACGTTGCGCGGGATTTGGACTAGGCTGCCAAAAGCTCTATCGAGGTTGTGGGGGTCCCAGAGGCCTGGGGGGTGAGTGTGGGGAGAGGAGCGCGTCTGGGCACCCCAGAGCTGGGAGCCGGAGGCAGCGTATCCTGCCGGTGCCATCCCCTGCCACTTTGGAGACTCCATCCTGTATTCCGTCACAGAAGAGCCAGCAGACAGGCTTTCCTCTCGGGGCTGGGTCTTAAAGATCCTACCTGAACCTTGTGAATGAGAATTTCACCTGACAAGATAGAAAGCACTCTTGTCTTGTGCTGACGGCAGGGCTGTTAGCAATAGAGGAAGGGCCACCCTGCGCCAAGCCCCAGCTGGCTGTGTCCGGGACAGGAAGTGGATGGAAGGGTGAGGGTTACAGCAGGAGAAGGAATTTGGGAGTGTTTCTGCCTGAAAAAGGAAGCCATGGGCCCCAGCGAGCTGCCTTCATATACCTGGGAGGCAGGCAGGAGACCCTGAGTCCGGATCCAGGGTGGGATACTGGCCTGCCTTGCCCCCTGCTCCTCCTCTGGCTGGCCAGGAGTTGCGGGGGACCCCTGAGGACTTGGCCGGGCAGCAATGACCCGAGTCAACCGCAGAGGGTGCAAGAAGCGGTTGGAAGCACACAGGGAAGCATTCAGGTCTGCTTTAGCAAAGCCGTCCCACCCTGCCTTGCGTGCTCTTAGCGGGTCTCAGAGCTGGCATGCGAGGTCTGTCTGCTGCGTGCCAGGCCCAGGGAGGGCCCTGTGGGTGGCCCACACATCCTGTCGGGGAGAAGTGGTCCTGGGCGGGACATACATGGCCAGGCCTGGGGGCCCCACCCTGGGACCAGTCTGGGTCCTGACACAGCTCCCCCTCAACCTCAGGAGTCGTTCACACCCACGGAGGAGCACGTGTTGGTGGTGCGCCTGCTGCTAAAGCATCTGCACGCCTTTTCCAACAGCCTGAAGCCTGAGCAGGTCTCTCCCTCCACCCACTCTCACGCCACCAGTCCCCTGGAGGAGTTCAAACGGTGGGTACAGGGCATGCACAGGCCTCCCGTGTCCCTGGCTGCCACTGCCTCCTACTGCACATACTTGTTGCCCACAGTAACCTATCCTTAGGGCATGGGGTCGGCCTGTGAGGCGTCTGCAGGGTGGGGCAGGTGGGAAATCACCTTGACCCCTCCTGGGTCTGTTTCCCGACGCCTCCTCTGGCTCCACAGGCGGGTGGGGGCTGCCTGGCTGCCACGGCCTTTCCTTCCAGGCCTGCCGTCTTCAGTAGAAAGAGCCAGGCTGGCCAGAAAGAGGCCCCATCTTGTTGGCCTGTCTTGTCCCCTCCTCCCCAGTGTGGGCAGAGTGGAAGATCTACATTGACCGCACTCAGAATGCCCAGGAAAGCCGATGGGCTGGGAGTGCCTTCACTGCAAAGTGGCTCATTTGTCATGGGAGACTGAGCTCTGTGCTGCACCCTCCCCCTCCTCTTCCCCTCTGCTCCCCCAGTCCTTCTGTCAAAAGGGCCAGGACGGTGGCCTGACTCCTAGGCCAACTGGGGCCAGCAGAGCAGGTGACTTGTGTGTGGTGACCCAAGCAGAGGTGGTCACAGGAGCCATACTAGGTCAACCGCTTGTGTGCTGTTGTGTCCTTGGGACATTCCCTAATCTCTCTGAACTTTGGTTTCTTTGTGAAAAATGGGGCCCAAAATAGGAGGCCTTGCCTTCAGGGGTGCCCAGTGTTCACCCCGGCAGAGCTGGCCCTTGGAACCGGGAGCCACTTGGCTCACCTAGGAGGGGACCCTCTCCTCGCCTCCCCTCCCCTGCAGGGCCGCCGTCCCGAGGTTTGTCCAGCAGAAACTCTACCTTTTCCTGCAGCACTGCTTTGGCCACTGGCCCCTGGATGCGTCCTTCAGAGCCGTGAGTGTCAGCCCCATCTTGCTTTCTTTGTCTTTGCCCTCTGTGCCTGATGAGGGAGGTCCCGTGGGGCGGATGCAGGAAGGAATCAGCTATTGCCGCAGAGGGTCACATTGGTGGGTCACATTGTTCTGCTCATTTGAGTTTTCAGAGCCAACCCCCAGGTACAGAAAAGCTGTCTGCCCTGACCTGGAACCCAGTGGGTCCACGCTGGGTGGGTTCCCAGCCCCACTGAGCCTCACAGGCTCCGCTCCCTCAGCTGGGGAAAGCACTCCTGTGTTCCACACGTTCCACACTCGCTTCCGAGGGGCTGGCACGAGGGTTACATGTCCTAAGGGTTAAAACTAATGTAACGTTGTGTGTCAGCTATCTGCAGATTAAAAAAATCATTTTAATTAAAGATGAAAAAAGAAACATCATAGGGGGTGCGGAGTTCCCTCCTGCTCCCTCTCGGAGTGGCGGGTGGGAAGAGAACGTGGTAACACCTCCAGGAGAACCGAAGCCCCACGGTTAGGATCACCCCCTCCTCACCTGAGCTGCCTGCCGGGAGCCGAGCTCCAGGCCACCCAAGGATCTGGACCAAAGCCCCAGCCCCACAGCCCAGCAGAATGCCAGCCTCCAGGCCCTCAGGGCACACGTGTCCCACCAGGTCCTGGAGATGTGGCTGAGCTACCTACAGCCCTGGAGGTATGCACCTGAGAAGCAGGCTCAGAGCAGCGACTGCCTGGCCCGGTGTGTGTCGGAGAGATGGTGAGCCCCGGCCCGTTGTCCTCCCTAGGGGGACCTGCTTCCAGGTGGGGCACAGGCCCCTCCCTCCTTGACTGTGCTTTGTTGTCTGGGCCCTGGGCTTGATCTCCCACAGAAACAGCTGGTGACTCCTCTGTGCTGTCCCCTTGCCGTTGACTGTCTCCCCTCAGATGTATGTTTGCACTCGCCCCCAAGCACCCCTCGACCCGTCTTCACTAGCGTTCTGCGTAGCAGCCACCACCGCCTCCCCTCCCGCCCTCACGGCCAACCCCCCAGCCTCCGCCAGCGCCTCCTCTCCACGACTGCCTTCCTTGTGCTCCTTCTGGTGCCCGGGCCAGCCTCTGCTGCGGAGGCTTTGGCCCTCTCGGGAAGGGCCGCATCCTACAGAGGATTGCGCCGTCTATAGGAGGCCTAGGTCTTCCCTGCCGCCCTTGTGCCTCCTCCCTTGCCCCCACCCCTGGTCCCTCAGCCACGATGAGGTCGTGGCAGGGGAGAACCTGGAACCCAAGGAAGAGAGCGCTAGTGAAGCGGGGGCATAGACTGGTGTAGTCCTGCCTCCAGTGGGAGTTCTGGGCCCTGATGCACTGCCTGGTCCCCAGGGCACCCTTTGTGCAGGAGAATCTGCTGATGTACACCAAGCTTTTTGTGGGCTTCCTGAGCCGCGCGCTCCGCACCGACCTGGTCAGCCCCAAGAACGCGCTCATGGTATTCCGAGTGGCCAAAGTCTTTGCCCAGCCCAACCTGGCTGAAATGATCCAGAAAGGTAAGCCCTCAGCCAGAGGGAAGCAGCACTTAGAGAGGGACCCACGGACCCTGCGTGTGCCTCACGGGCTCGCGGTGGGCTGGCAGAGGTGCCACGGGGACTCCTGGTGCACGGTGGCGGGTGGACGTCGGAGCCTAGCGGCATCCTGCCTTCCCTGTGGCACGCGTGCCGGGCAGGAGCTGCGGGGGTGCTGGGCGGGGGAAGCAGAGCTCAGAGCTGTGTCTCCCTGGTGACTCTTGGTGGCATCAGAAAGCAGTCTTGGCCCGTGTCGTGTCTTAGATGGCTTTATCGGGTGTTAGCTTCTCTGGTTTTCTTTTGTGCATGTCGGCCTTCCTGTTGAGACTGGTGGGGGCTCCAGGAACATTAGGAGTTGGGCCCCTGTGCCACTCGGTCCCTATCCCTCGGAAGCCTCAGCGGCACCCAGGAAGCCAGCCAGCGGCTACTGGCTGTTTGGTGCCATGGAAGCCGAAGCCAGAGTCGGGTTCTGCTTTCCAGGGGAACAGCTGTTCCTGGAGCCAGAACTCGTCATCCCACACCGCCAGCACCGACTCTTCACAGCTCCCACTTTCACCGGCAGCTTCCTGTCCTCGTGGCCCCCAGCCGTCACAGACGCCTCCTTCAAGGTGAAGAGCCACGTTTACAGCCTGGAGGGCCAGGACTGCAAGTACACCCCAATGTTTGGGCCCGAGGTCCGGACGCTGGTGAGTTGGGGCTCCCCCAGGCCACACGGCCGTCCCGAGGCCGTGGCAACAGCAGGGCCAGGGAGAGCACACGTGTCGTACGGAAGGAGGAAGGTTGGGTGTTGGTGGACGCTGCTGTACCTTGGCTTTTTTTCTTTTTTCAGTGCGGTCTACGTTTTTTCTGATGATAAAGGCAGCACTTGCTAGAAAGTTTTCACATTTAGAATATGGGCGTCTTGGGGGCGCCTGGTGGCTCAGTGAGTTAAGTGTCTGACTTTGGTTCAGGTCATGATCTCAGGGCTCCTGAGTTTGAGCCCCACATCGGACTCTGTGCTGACAACTGGAGCCTGGAGCCTGCTTTGGATTCTGTGTCTCCCTCTCTCTCTGCCCCTCCCCTGCTCACAGTCTGCCTCCGTGTCTCTCCAAAGGAAATACACACACACACACACACACACACACACACACACACACACACACACACGTAGAATATGCACGTCTTAGTCTTGAAAGACCCTGGCCTCCTCCTGGCCTGCTGGGGGCCCCCAGGTCCGCCTGCCAGCCTGTTTGGTGGCTGGGTGGTGTGCGGTGGCACCACCCGAGCTGGCTGACCTGCCCCCATGCCCCGCAGGTCTTGCGCCTGGCTCAGCTCATCACGCAGGCCAAGCAGACTGCCAAGTCCATCTCTGACCAGTGCGGGGAGAGCACGGCCGGCCGCCCCTTTCTGTCGTGGCTGGGCTTCTGCTCCACAGACACGAACGGCTCCTACGCAGCCAACGACCTGGACGAGATAGGGCAGGACAGTGTCCGCAAGACAGACGAGTACCTGGAGAAGGCCCTGGAGTACCTGTGCCAGATGTTCCGAGTACGAGCCGGGGGAGCTGTCCCCTTCCTGGCGTTCGGTCCCGCGGCCCTCATCCCCTGCCCAGCCCGTGGGAGATACAGCCCGTGCCCACGATGTCACGTCTGGGCCCCCTTGCTGTCGCCGTTAGAGGCCCAGGGGGGCCAGTCTCCTCCCTTCACCCCGAGAGTGAAGGCAGGTAGCAGGAAGCGGCACTGCCTCCTCACGGGGCTTCCTCCCTCACAGCTCAGCGAGGCTCAGCTCACCCAGCTCACGCTTGCCTTGGGGACAACTCAAGATGAGAATGGGAAGAAGCAGCTCCCAGACTGCGTCGTGGGGGAGGACGGGCTCATCCTCACGCCCCTGGGCCGGTACCAGGTAAGGGCCACACCCCGGAGGGCTCCGCTCTCCTGGCGGCGTGGCCGTGGCTCCCGCTGGCCGAGCCTCCGAGCCCTGTTGTCCCGGCAGGCCCGGCAGCGGAGACCGCACTTGTGAGGCGTCGCAGAGGTGTGTTCGCAGGGCTGCTCGCACGGCCCAGGTTTCACCCGGGGCTCGCCTCTTTGCTGCTTCTAGATCATCAATGGGCTGCGAAGGTTTGACATCGAGTACCAGGGTGACTCAGAGCTGCAGCCCATCCGGAGCTATGAGATCGCCAGCCTGGTCCGCGTGCTCTTCCGGCTGTCCTCCGCCATCAACCGCAGGGTGAGTGCACGCGGGAGGGCCGCCCCCGCCTCTGGTCCTGCCACCCTCGGGGAGAGGCCGGGGCAGCGTGCGGCCCTGCCCGCGCCCACTCCCCGTGCCTCTGTCTCTGCCCAGTTTGCAGGCCCGATGGCAGCCCTGTGTTCCCGTGCCGACTTCCTCGGCAGCTTTTGTCGGTACCACCTCGCGGAGCCCGGGCTGGCAGACAGGCACCTGCTGAGCCCGGTGGCACGAGGGTGTGCGGCCCGCCGTCCCCGGGGCCCTAGGCTCAGCCTGCGCTTCCTGGGCAGCTACCGGACGCTGCTCTCGCTGCTTCTGGCCTTCTTCGTGGCCTCCCTGTTCTGTATTGGGCCCCTCCCTTGCGCCCTGCTCCTCGTGCTGGGCTACCTCCTCTACGCTGTGGCCATGACGCTGCTCACCGAGCGCAGCAAGCTGCACCATCTCTGACCTCGGGCCGGGTGCCGATGCAGGGCCGCCAGCGAGAGGCTCACACAGCCTCTCCCTCGAGCCTGAGAGGCCACCTCCGAGCTAGGGGGCCACTTTCCTGCAGCCACGGAGCCATGCCACGCGTAAGAGGAGATGAAACCGGAAGGGTGTGGTCCAGGCTTGCCAAGGAAGGGAGTGACATCAAAGGGCCTGTTAGTGTCACAGGACGGTGCCGGACCCAGCCACTCGGTCCTCCCTGCTTCCCTCAGCCACAGGCCCTGCAGTGAAATGGGCCTCCAGGCCTTTCTCCAACCTGACGCCCCAGGGTCTAGCTGTGTGAGGCCTGGGAGGCAGTGCTGCCCAGGAGGGGCTTCGCCACCCTTAAGGTTGGCAAGGTGGCGTGCCTCTCCTCTCCCTGCCGACAGCAGGACGGTCCCTCAGTGTCTGGTTCCAGAGAAGATTCCAAAACCCTAGAGGTTCCTGAGAAAGTTAGAGGATGGTTCTCTGATTCCTAACTTTAAACCTAGATTTTGCCATCGCATTTGGCAAAGTGAGGGTCACTCTTCACGCATTGCCAGCAATTCTGGGGCTGGGCCCTACAGCTCCACTTTCTAGAAGAAAAGATCCTCCAGGAGCACAGATGCTCAGTGGGACAGTGCTTCACCTCTGGCTCCCTCCTGGCCCCCAAGCCATTAAGCACGTTGCTTGGTGGCAGCCCAGCGTCACAGCCTCATCCGGGACAGGCTCGCTTGTCCCATGGGCAGAGGGGATGTGGCTGGGCCATGGGAGTTGGGCATCGTCTGGTGCTGCAACCAAAGATGGTCAAAGGCATTGTTTGTACCTTCAGTAAAATCGAGTGCAAAGACACTAACTTTTTGATGACATTTGAATGTCCATACTACACAGCAATTTCATGTTCTCTGTCGAAAGTCATCCCCACAGGGTCTCAAGCACATGCGTTCATCTTACAGGGGACGCACCAGAGAGAACATCTCAACGACGATTTTAAACCAAACCTTTGTTTTGGGTGTTTTCGGTTTTTTTCAGTTTCCAAACTAAATGTTGAGCTTTGTATTTTGATGTGAACTCAGAATAATGGCATTCTGGGGCCTGTGACCAAAAAACAAACCAAGTTTGTAACTGACCGCAGATCTGAATAAAGCAGTTTTTCCTCCCGAGTCTTGTGGTCCCAGGGCTCAGCCTCCAGCGCGGTCGTCTGCACAGGTCTCCCAAACAGCTGGGGTTGGCAGAGACCACTGAGGGCACCATTGTCCTTCCCAGGGGGACGGTGGGTTTGTTTACAGCAGCAACAGACCAAGGCAGCCATAAACCCCTAAGTGGCCATGATGGGAGAGGGCAGGCCTCCGAGAGCTCTGGGAACCAGGCCCAGAGTTGGCCTCAGCCAGCATGGGCCCTGAACTGTATCTAAGCTGGGAGAATTTTTTTTTAAGTTTTTACTTAGTAGAATCCCAAACAGGCTCGACGCTGTCAGCACAGAGCCCCACGTGGGGCTGGAACCCACGAACCACGAGATCATGACCTGAGCCAAAATCAAGAGTGGGTCACTTAACTGAGCCACGCAGGGGCCCCTATGCTGGGAGAATCTTGCCTTCTACTCAGCGCGTCAGGGGTGGCCTTAATACAAAAAGCTGGCAACCCCAGGACGTGAGTCAAATTTCCTGTGACTCCAGGAAGCTCCGAGGGTTGTGTGTGCAGCTGGGAACCGAACCGTGCACCTTCCGGCCCCACATGAGTGTCTGGGGTGCTTGGCCAGGCGTGAGTGTTAATGTCCTCCTGTCCCTGGGCAGGATTGTTACTTTTGTCAAATTCGATGGAAGTAAGATAGTATTTTTTTTTAATTTTTTTAATGTTTTTTATTTATTTTTGAGACCGAGAGAGAGCATGAATGGGGGAGGGGCAGAGAGAGAGGGAGACACAGAATCGGAAGCAGGCTCCAGGCTCTGAGCCATCAGCCCAGAGCCTGACGCGGGGCTCGAACTCACGGACCGCGAGATCGTGACCTGAGCCGAAGTCGGCCGCTTAACCGACTGAGCCACCCAGGTGCCCCAAGATAGTATTTCTACAAGTTGGACGTGAACAGATGAGTGAGTGACTTTTGTTCCCAGACTCATTCAGTCAAGAAAAGCGATACGAACACACGGAGATGATGGTGTGGGGTCAGATCTCAGTGGCGCCGTTTCCCCGGCACACCTCCCTCATAGCTCCCCCTGACGGTGTCCACCCTGCCCACAAGGATGGGTGTCCCCGTGACCCTTCACTTTCCCATGGCTTCCCTCATCCACATTTCTCTTGTGCCCTTTTTTCACCTGAAAACATTCCCTAACACCCTAAAATGCGAAAACAAGACACTCCACCCGTTCACCCATGAGCTGTAAAACAGCCACCTGCTGTGTATACCCCGCGCTGTGCTGGGTGGGCGCTGTGTTCCCCAGAGAGAACAGACAGGACCCTCCGTTTCCCTGGGACTTAGTAGATGCAGAGTCCAGAAGTCATAACGAAGAACAGTGAGGTCAAGGAAGGGAATGGTTCCAACGGTCGGGGTCTGGGGGAGCAGCGGCACGTGGTCAGACAGCCCACAGCGTTCGGTGGCTCCCGTCTCAGGAGCAGGAGCAGAGGGGGTCCGGCGTGGCTGCTGCTCCAGGTGAGGGCAACGGGGACCTTACCCTCCCTGTGACCCCGAGCTACTTTGCAAAGAGCTCTGAGCTGCAGCGTTGAGAAAGGGCCGTGGGACGAGAGCAGAGGTAGAGGTACAGGCGGAGGAGCCCTGGAGTCACAGTTGGGGGAATGGGGACCGCGGGTGGGCAGTGCCCGCAGCAGTTCTGTCCACAGCACACTGAAAGGGTAGGTGACATCCAAGGGCAGAGGCTGCAGGGCCTGGCTCGGGCTCAGACGGGCTTCCTGCCGCCCATCCAATCCCGCCTCCTGGAGCTTCCCATCCTGCTAACTGGCCTGGCCCTCCAATTCCTCACGCCTCCACCACCAGCCACCACCACCCCAAACGCTGCCAAAGGGCCAAATCCAGACACCTCAGAGCTCACGACCCCTTCTGGTGGCATTCAGCACAGGAAGCACAGGTGCACGATCTCTGGAGGCTCTGCTCTGCCTCCCGCGCCTCAGACTTGCCAACCCCTCAGGTGACATTGTTCCCAGGAGCCCATGCTGGCCCACTGCCTTTCAAGACCAAATCCATCAGACACTGAGGCTTCACCCGGCCCCACCGCTGACCCCAGGTGGCTCACTCAGGCTCTGATTGCTCGGTATAGGTGACGTAGGACAGAGGCTCTGGAATTGGGAGGAACCTGTACTTGCCCTCTGATGTCGAAGAGTAGATCAGACCTTCTGCATGAGCAGCCCTCAGATGATATGTGACTCGGGTAGCTTTCACTTTAAAAACTTCGCTAGCTTTTTTTTTTTTTTTTTTTTTTTGGACTCTGCAAACCAGAATTCCTGGCATAAGTTTCTCAAACATCTAATGACCGAAATAGATCAAATTGTTTCCCAACCTCTCCTCTCCCCATCAAGAAGTCCTACTCCCTCTCAACCAATATTCCAGCTGTGAGAACAGCCACTGACTTTAACATCCATGTGGGTCACTGCTGCCCCAAGAGGTCAGAAAAATGCAAAGAAGCCAGAGAAGGGAGCAAATGCCTTCCAGCCATAGAGTAAGGTGGGCCCTTGGGGGCGCCAAGCGCTTACTGCACCAGGCGGTAGGGGAAGGTGAAGTTGTCAGCCGTTCAACTGCTTTCACCGTCCCTTTTGGGTCTTCGCACCATTATACATCTGCAGCCACCTCCCTTAGCCTGCCTTTAGCTGTGTTCAGCTTCTGGAGAGCAGCCGCTTCAGGGAGAATTGGACCTGCCACGCAGCACCCCCACCGCCTGAGTGCAGCAGACATGGCATTTCCCGGCATGCACTCAATGTATTTCTTGTGATGCTCAGGTGAAAAGCTCCCCAAACCATCTGGAGAACGGTGGACTTCCCACAATGAACGTCTGCATCTTCTGTTGTACAGAACACCATCCGGGAGGCTCTGAGTTTGTGCATCTGACGTCTTATCATTTAAGGGTCTATGTTCTAGGCAATGCAGTAAAGTGGGTGAAGCGAGCCTTCTGCCTGGGATGGCTTCAGACGGCCCGGAACTTGCTTCCTCCGCCCTCCCTCTCTGGGTGGAAGGAGCGCTGTTTTCCCCGCGCACAGCCTGGTGCCCACTGAGGAAGTGTACATTCTGCTCCTCAGGCCACGTCTCTGAAGGTCGGCTTGGCCTCCTTCCTTCCTCAGCAGCCGACTGCCACCCATCCTGGAAGACCGCCAGTCATCACTTCCTCTAAGAGACCTTGCCTCCTCCACTTCCCCTCCTCCTGGACTGGATTTAGTGCCCTCCTGTGCACTCATTGCCACCATTCAGCAAATAAAAGTAAAGAGGGATGTCTTATTTGCTTGGTGCTGGGCACTTCAAGGTGCTGAACAGAGGCTCCTGGCTGGCTCAGTCGGTAGAGCACATGACTTTTTTTTTTTTTATGTTTGTTTATTTTTGAGAGAGAGACAGACAGAGTGTAAGCGGGGGAGGGGCAGAGAGAGAGGGAGACACAGAATCCAAAGCAGGCTCCAGGCTCTGAGCTGTCAGCACGGAGCCCGATGTGGGGCTTGAACTCACGGACCACGAGATCATGACCTGAGCCGAAGTCAGGTCCTTAACCGACTGAGCCACCCAGGCGCCCTGAGCATGTGATTCTTAATCTCAGGGTCCTGAGTTCAAGTCCCACATTGGACATGGAGCCTACTTAAAATAAAACAAAGTACCGAATAAATAAATACTTCTGAATGAACCTCCAGCTTGTGTGTTTGCTCCTTGAGGACAACTATCATATTTTACTCACCTTTCTAGCTCCGGTATCATGCAAGCACACAGCAGCTGCCCAATAAATACGATTGTTTGACAAATACTGTACCTATTATATACACATCCAGCCCCTAACACCTCAGGAATCACAATATGAATGCCTTGGATAAGTTAATTTGTACATGAGTAGAAAGGATTGAGGTCAGGGAAGGGGCTTTTCAGCCTAACGTTGAACAAAAATCACTGGGGGAAAAACACGATCACTGCACTGGAAGGGTCCTGTCCAAAAACTTAGACCCGGAGAGAGGATCAAAGACCCAGATAGAGGAGCTGAAATTATAAAAGAGGAGAGCGGCGCCTGGGTGGCTCAGTCAGTTAAACATCGATCGGACTGTGGCTCAGGTCATGATCTCTTAGGTCGTCAGTTTGAGCCCCGCTTTGGGTGAGCCCTGCTTCTCTCTCTCTTTCTCTGTTCCTCGTGGGATTCTCTCTCTCCCTCTCTCTTTGTCGCTCACTCACTTGTACCCTCTCTCAAAAAAAAAAAAAACCTGTTAGGAGAAAACAGAGGAATAATCTTTATAAATTTGCATTAGTTAATAGTGTTTTAGGTATGACACCCAAAGTACAAATGCCAAAAGAAAAAATAGGGAGAGTGGATTTACTCATATCGTGGTGTATATGAGTGCTTCGTTCCTTTTTATGGCCAAATAATATTCCATTGTGTGGATATACTACATTTTATTTATCCATTCACCACTTGGTGGACACTTGGGTTATTTCTCCTTTGGGGCTATTTATTGTGATTAATGCTGCCATGAACATTTATGTATCCGTTTTGTATGGAACTATGTTTTTTATGTATTGTTGAGAGACAGAGGGGGGGGGGCAGGCAGAGAGAAGGGGACAGAGGATCCGAAGCGGGCTCCATGCTGACAGCAGAGAGCCCGATGTGGGGCTTGAACCCACGAACCTCATGACCCGAGTCAAAGTAAAACGCGTAATTGACTGGGCCACCTAGGTGCCCCATTTATTTCTTCTTTTAATGTTTGTTTATTTTGTGTGTGAGAGAGAGAGAGAGTCAGGGGGAGGGGCAGAGAGAGAAGGAGAGAGATAATCCCAAGCAGGCTCTGCACTGTCAGCACAGAGCCCGATGTGGGACTCGAACCCACGAACTGTGAGATCATGACCTGAGCCAAAATCAAGAGCTGGACCCTTAACAGCCTCCCAGGCTCCCCTGGAACCTATATTTTCAATTCTCTTGGGTTATGTACCTAGGAGCAGAATTGCTGAGCCTTCTCTTTACTTTTTGAGGAATTGCCAAACACTGTTGCAACATTTTACATTCTCACCAGCAACGTGTGAGGGTTCCAGCTCTGTCTCGTATCACGAACTCTTATTAGTGTTTGTCTTTTTGGCGACAGCTATCCTGGTGACTGTGAAACGGTGTCTTATTGTGGTTTTGGTTTGCATTTCCCTGATTACTAACAGGTGCTGAGTATCTTTTCTTGTGCTTATTGGTCATTTGTGTATCTTCTTTGGAGAAATGTCTGTTGAAATCCTTCACCCATTTTTATTTTTATTATTTTTTGGTTTTATTATTTTTTGAATATGAAATTTATTGTCAGACTAGTTTCCATACAACACCCAGTGCTCATCCCAGCAGGTGCCCTCCTCGATGCCCATCACCCCCTTTCCCCTCCCTCTCAGCCCCCATCAACCCTCAGTTTCTTCTCAGTATTTAAGAGTCTATTATGGTCTGCCTCCTTCTCTCTCTGTAACTTCTGCTTCCCCCTGCCACTCCCCCCTGGTCTTTGTTAAGTTTCTCAGGATCCGCATAAGAGTGAAAACATATGGTATCTGTCTTTCTCTGCCTGACTTATTTCACTTAGCATCACACTCTCCAGTTCCATCCACGTTGCTGCAAATGGCCATATTTCATTCTTTCTCATTGCCAAGCAGTATTCCATCATGTATATAAACCACAACTTCTTTATCCATTCATCCATTTTTATTTTTTAAAAATGTTTATTTTTGAGAGAGAGAGAGAGCATGAGAGGAGGAGGGGCAGAGAGAGGGGGACAGAGAATTCCAAGAAGTCTCTGTGTTGATAGCAGACAGCCTGATGCAGGGCTTGAACTCACAAGCTGCGAGATCATGACCTGAGCCAAAGTCGGATGCTTAACCGACTGAGCCACCAAGGTGCCCTGGCCTTCACCCATTTTTAATTTGGATTCTTAACTTTTTTTATTATTGAATTGTAAGAACTCTTTGCATATTCTAGATGTAAGCACTTTATCAAATATGTGACTTGGAAATATTTTCTCCCATTCTGTAGATTGTCTTTTCATTTGGAAAGTGTCGTTTTTCGGTACAAAATATTTTTTAATTTTGAAAACATAGGCCCACACAAAAACAGATACACAAATGTTCATGGCAGCATTATTGACAATAGCCCCAAAGTAGAAATAACCCAAATGTCCGCCACGTGATGAAGGGATAAACCAAATGCTGTATGCCCATGCAATGGAATACTATTTGGCCATAAAAAGGAACGAAGTATTTACAATATGAGTAAATCACAATTACTCATATTTACAATATGAGTAAATCTTTTTAAAAGCTATTTATTTACTGGGTTGCTTGTTTATTTAGGAAACTCTATGCCCAGAATGGGGCTTGAACTCACAAACTCGAGATTAAGAGTCACATGTTCTACCGACTGAGCCAGCCAGGTGCCCAGGAGTAAATCTTGAGAACATTATATTAAGTGAAAGAAGCCATTTGCAAAAGATCACATATTGTGAATTCTATTGCTACGAAATGTCCAGAACAGGCAGACCTATGGAGACAGAAAGTAGATTCCTGGTTGCTTAGGACTGGGGCCAAGAGAGGCAATGAGGAGTGACCATTAATGGGTACAGGGTTTCTTTTAAAAGAACAAAAAGGTTCTAAAATTACCTTGTAGGGGTCCCTGGGTGGCTCAGCTGAAAGAGTGTTTGACTCTTGATCTTGGGGTCATGGATTTGAGCCCCATATTAGGTGTGGAGATTACTTAAAAACTAAAAAAGTTGTGTAAAAAAATGTTACAATCAGGGGCACCTGGGTGACTCTGTTGGCTGAGCATCCAACTCTTAATTTCAGCTCAGGTCATGATCTCGTGGTTCATGGGATCAAGCCCCGCATTGCAGTGTCAGCGCGGAGCCTGCTTGGGATTCTCTCCCTCCCTCCCTCTCTCTCTCTCTCTCAATAAGTAAATAAACTTAAAAAAAAAAAAAAAAAAGAATCAGGGACTTCCGTGAGTGTGGGAAGAGCCAAAAGAACAGAGGTAATGGAAGCTATCTGCAAGAGCAAAGAAGCTCATGCTAAAGACCTCAGCCTGAAGCACCAAGGTGGGTGGGTCTCAAGATTCTCCAAGAAGCTTGTACAGACCATCTCAGAATTCAGTGATGAAGGGGGTCGTGCTCCAGGAAGCCAGTGTGGATCTCTTGTTTACCCACATACTTGCCTGTGACTGACTCACCTCCATCTTCCAAACCTCCTACAACTTTCTCTCTCTGGCTGGCTCTATCCCAAAACCCTAAGGGAAAGGGGATTCTGGAAAATAGAGTTCTCAGCCTTAAAAATGAATGGTGGTGGCGCCGGGTTAACCACAACCAGCCTAGCACAATCTACCCCTGGGTCAGCTCAGCTTTGCATCCAAACACCTCCTTTTCAACATTTAACTTCCAAGTAAAGGTATTCGGAGCACCATGCTTTCACATTGTATGATTCAGCTATCCTTCCGACAGCCGAACCGAAAGAAGAAACCCAAAGTTCCCCCTTACCCATCTCTGAATAAATGTGCCTTTGTTTCCTGATTCGGATTCTGCTATCCTGTAGCCTAATATTGAGTTACAGAAATAGCCATGATTTATACATTAATACTTCCTGGTAGCATGAGAATGAGAGAGGAGAAAAAGACAAGTATGAGGTACAAAAGTCCATATCAAAGTGAGACACAGGACATCTTTGGCCACAACTGTGCTCGCGGCTGTGATTGGTCACATGACAAGATGAGTGTTCTTCCACCACCCTTTCTCTTTGTCCCCAGCAAGCACCTCAGCCAGTCATATTTGGGAGGGGGGGGCGGGTAATCTGGTGGGGTGACCTAGATCTTTATCCTTGAAAACAAATTTTTTTAATGTTTATTTATTTTTGGGGGAGAGAGCACGGGAGAAAGCGCACATGCGCTCAGCGGGGGAGGGGCACCGAGAGGAGGACAGAGGATCCAAAGTGACTCTGCGCTGACAGCAGAGAGCCCGAGAGCCTGAGAGCCCGATGTGGGGCTCAAACTCACGAGCCACGAGAACATGACCTGAACCGAAGTTAGATGCTCAACCCACTGAACCACCCAGGTGCCCCTTTATTCTGGAAGTTTTTGTGCTTTAAATGGTTCTGCCTGTTTTATTATTTATTTGTTTGTTTTTATAAATTCAGTGTTTTCTGAAATATACTTTTTTAAAATATATAATTTATTGTCAAATTGGTTTCCATACAACACCCAGTGCTCATCCCAACAGGTGCCCTCCTCAATGCCCATCACCCACTTTCCCCTCTCCTCCACCCCCATCAACCCTCAGTTTGTTGTTGCTGTTTTTAAATTTTTTTTACATTGTATTTATTTTTGATAGAGAGACAATGCACAAGTGGGGGACGGGCAGAGAGAGACGGAGACACAGAATCCCAAGCAGGCTTCAGGCTCCAAGCTGTCAGCACAGAGCCCGACGTGGGGCTCGAACTCACAAACCACGAAATCATGACCTGAGCCCAAGTCTGACACTTAACTGACTGAGCCACCCAGGCGCCGCTGTTCTCAGTTTTTAAGTCTCTTATGGTTTGCCTCCTTCCCTCTCTGCAACCTTTTTTTCCCCCTTCCCCTCCCCACTGTCTTCTGTTAAGTTTCTCAGGATCCACATATGAGTGAAAACATACGGTATCTGTGTTTGTCTGTATGACTTATTTCAGTTAGCATAACACTCTCCAGTTACATCCATGTTGCTACAAATGGCCAGATTTCATTCTTTCTCATTGCCAAGTAATATTCCATTGTATATATAAATCACATCTTCTTTATCCATTCGTCAGTTGATGGACATTTGGGCTCTTTCCGTAATTTGGGTATTGTTGAAAGTGCGGCTATAAACACTGGGGTACGAGTGCCCCTATGCATCAGCACTCCTGTATCCCTTGGGTAAATTCCTAGCAGTGCTTATTTATTTTGCGCGCGCGCGCGCGCGCGCGCTGCGCGCGAGAGTGTGCAGGCTCCCAGCGCAGAGCCCAATGAGGGACTAGAACCCCTGAACCGAAAGATCATGACCTGAGCCAAAACCAAGAATCGGACGCTTAACCGACTGAGCCACCCAGTCGCCCCTTAGTCCTGCCTGTTTTAGGTTGCTATAGTTTTCCGTCATTTTTACCACAGCATGTGGGAGCCCTACGTAAGATTACCAAGAGAATCTCCTGGGTTCCAGGTGTTCCTCCTTGCCCCCATTCTGGAGTAGCAAACGGATTTACGCTTGATAATCAAGCCCAGCCACCCAACCAGTACAGCAACCCCCTTTTTGCCTGACAAAGTCACCAGGTGGCAGTCTCAGCTTCCTGTTCAGTGGAACCAGCGTGTCCCTTGCCACCTGTGGCAACCAAGCAAGACCTCTAAGCCAGCAGAACCCGAAGCTGTGGGGGTGGGAAGTTGAAACTTTACTGGTAGGTCATTAGAATAGTAACAGTGAAACAAGCTCCTCCCACTTCTACCCCTTGATTCCTGAAGTCTTTGGATATCTTTGCCTCGGGGAAAGAAACTTCACTACACGTTAGTGGCTGCTTCAAAGCACGTCCCGCATCTCCCGGGACATTAGGGACATTACGCTAGCTCCACCAAGTGATTTCACCCAGCTGACACCAGAAGCAAATCTTCAAAAGGCCATTCCGCCATCCTTCAGGGTGATGGGAAATACAGCAGGACCGGTGAGTTCCAGACAGAGGCACTGACAACATCATGCTTTCGCGAGCCCACGGCCACACTTCGTTTGCTGTAAAATGAGGTAAAACCAAAACTAAAGTTGTAGGATTACAAATATAAATAAGAGAGGAGCTAAGAATAATAATGGGACTGTATTAGAATGTGGGATTGGTGATAGAAGTGAGTTAAACCCTCACTCATTAGAACAGGAAAGGAAGCCGGTGGGTGTGGCTCATTTTGGTAAATCAAGAAATAGTAAAGGTGCCTGGGTGGCTCAGTCGGTTAAGTGGCTGACTCTTGATTTCAGCTCAGGTCATGATCTCACAGTTCATGAGATCGAGCCCCACATTGGGCTCTGTGCTGACAGCATAGAGCCTGCTTAGGATTCTCTCTGTCTCCCTCTCTCTCTCTCTCTCTCTCTCTCTCTCTCTCTCTCTCAAAATAAATAAACTTAAAAAAATCGTAGCAAAAGCATATCACCGAAAGCTATGGAGGTAACTACTGGAAAAAAGAGCCCCAGATATGTAGTATTCATGTCTGGGGCGTTGTGAATAGTGGCAGTGAAGAGACTGAAATCTTCCTGTAACAGTAGATTTTAAAAGATCTTCATTATCTCTTAATTTTATTAAAGGAATATATACATTTAAAAGGAAAAATGATAAAATGAATATCCATCTGACTTGCCTGTCTCTTAAGGAAAGTATTCTTTTCCTATTATTTTTACATTTTTTAATGTTTATTTTGAGAGAGAGAGCACGCAAGCACCAGTCGGGGAGGGGCAGAGAGAAGGAGAGACAGAATCCCAAGTAGGCTCCACTCCATCAGCACAGAGCCCCATGTGGGGCTCAAACTCACTAACTGCAAGATCATGACCTGAACTGAGATCAACAGTCGTCAGACACTTAACCGACTGAGCCACCCAGGCACTATGGGAAAGTATTCTAGAAAACATCATCCATTCTACTCAATGTTTCGTATCCAAGCCACCAAAATGCTCAATCCCTCCATATGGGTCCCAAAGAAATTTGTTTCTGAAGAATGTACATATTTCCTTTGCGAGAGAATGAAAACTCTATTCCACAATGACTTTTCCTTTTGCCTTAATTGTCAAAAAACTGTAATGTTGAACAGTCAACTGTGATGTTGCTTCAGTAAGAAGTGATTTTTCTCAGGTTCCTGACACCATTTTTTTTTTTTTTACACTTATTCATTTTTGAGAGCATGAGCAGGGGAGGGGCAGAGAGAGAGGGAGACACAGAATCTGAAGCAGGCTCCAGGCTCTGAGCTGTCAGCACAGAGCCCGACGCGGGGCTCGAACTCACGAACTGCAAGACCGTGACCTGAGCCGAAGTCGGATGCTCAACTGACTGAGCCACCCAGGCGCCCCTGTTACTGTTTTCTATTCATTGCTCTTTGTTTCTCTTTTTGTCTTCCACTCTTTTCCCACCTTGTCTGGCTTTAACTCAGACTTTTTTTTTTTTTTTTAAGTTTGTTTATTTGTAAGTAATCTCTACGTGGGGCTTGAGCTCCCAATCCCAACAAGATTAGGAGTTGCATGCTCTTCTGACTGAGCCAGCCAGGCACCCCTGTAACTGAACCTTTTATATTATCCCATTTCTCTCTTCTCTTAGCATATCAATTATACTTTTGATTTAAAATTATTTTAAGTGTTTGCCCTTGAGTATACACTTACAGTGAATCCAAGTTCTCTTCAGAATAACACCATAGCACCTCACGGGAGTGCAAGACCTTAGAATATTTCTGATTTCTCCCTCCCATCTCTGATAACATTGCTGTCATTCACTTATTGATAAGCTATAATTACCAAATGCATTGTTGCTATGATGATTATTATTTTTTGCTATGGTTATTTTAAACAAACTGTTATCTGTAAGATTAATTAAGAATATGACGGGGCGCCTGGGTGGCTTAGTCGGTTAAACATCCAACTCTGGATTTTGGCTCAGATCATGATCTCACGGTTTGTGAGTTTGAGCCCCACATGGGGCTCTGCGCTGACAGTGCAGAACCTGCTTGGGATTCTCTCTCTCCCCCTCTCTCTGCCCCTCCTGCACTTTTCTCTCCCTCTCTCTCAAAATAGATAAATAAACTTAAAAACAAGAATATGAAAAAGAAGGGGTGCCTGGCTGATTCAGTCGGTGGAGCATGTGACTCTTTATCTTGGGGTTGTGAGTTCGAGCCCCACAATTCTTTTTAAGTTTTAAGAATACGAAACAGCAATTTTTTTTTTACCGTCATTTATTCCTTCTCTAATGCTCTTTTCTTAATGTAGATCTTAGTGTCTGACCTATGTCATTTTTCTTCTTTCTGAAGAATTTCTTTTAACATTTCTCACAAAGCAGGGCTACTGGCAACGAAGTTCCTCAATTTTTGTTTGTCTGAGAAGGTCTTTATTATTTCTTCTTTACTTTTGAAGGAAAATGTAGCTAGATACAGTACTCTAAGTTTGTGGCTTTTTTCTTTCAACATGAATATCTTTCTCCACTCTCTTGCTTGCGTGGTTTCTGAGGAGAAATCCGATGTGATTCTATCTTTACTTCTTACTATGAAAGCTCTTTTTCTTTTTTCCTCCTCTGGTTTCTTTCCAGATTTTCTCTTTGTCTTTAATTTTCTCCAGTGAGAATGTGATATGCCCAGGAGGAGATTTTTTGTGTGTGTCTCTCCTGCCTGGTGTTCCCTGAGCTTCCTGGATCTGTGATTTGTTGTCTTTCGTTAATTTTTGAAATTATCAGTCGTTATTGCTGTAAATATTTTTTGTTCCTTTCCCTCTTCTCCTTCCGGTCTTCTCACTCTACATATGTTACACCTTTTGAAACAGTCACAGGATTTGTGGATATTCTGTTCTGTCATTTTCATTCATCCTTCTCTTCATATTTCAGTTTTGGAAGTTTCTCTTGACGTAGCTTCAAGCTCATTGATTCTTTCCTTGGCCTCACCCAGTCGGCTGATAAGCCCATCAAAGGCATTCTTCACTTGTGTTACAGCGTTCTTGATTTCACACATTTCCTTTACCTTCTTAGAGTTCACATCTCTTTGCTTACATTATCCATCAATTCTTTCATATTGTCCACTTTTTCCATTAGAGCCATTAGCATAGTCATCATAGTTGTTTAAAATTCCCAATCTGATGGGGCGCCTGGGTGGCTCAGTCAGTTGAAGTCTGACTGTTGATTACAGCTCAGGTCATGATTCCAGGGTCATGGGATCAAGCCCTGTGTCAGGCTCCTCGCTAAGCATGGAGCCTGGTTAAGATCCTCTCTTTCTCCTTCTGCCCCTCTCCCCTGCTTGCACTCTCTTTCTCTCTTTAAAATAAAAAATAAAATAAAATAAGATGTGAAAAAATAAAAATTTCAATTCAATAATTCCAACATCTCTCCAGATCCAAGTCTAGCTCTGATGCTTGTTCTGTCTCTTCAAACTATGTGGGTTTTTTTTTTTTTTTTGTCTTTTAGTATATCTTGTAATTTTTTTTAGGTTTATTTATTTTGAGAGAGAGCGAGCCAGCTGGGGAGGGGCGGGGGGGGGGGGGGAGATAGAGGATCCAAAGGAGGCTCTGCGCTGACAGCAGAGAGCCCAGTGTGGGGCTTGAACTCATGGACTGTGAGATCATGGCTTGAGCCGAAGTTGGACACTTGACTGGCTGAGCCACCCAGGCACCTCATAGTATGCCTTGTAATTTTTTGTTGAAATTTGGATATGATGTGCTGTGAAGAAGAGCTGAGGTAAACAGGCCTGTAGCATGAGAGTTTGTTTATCTTGCCAGGGTTTAGTCCATGTTTATTGCTTGTTGCAGCCATAGGTGTCAGAGGCAAAATATTCCTCCGGTGCCCTCAATTTGTCTTCCTTGTTGTCTCTGGGTTTCCCTAGAAACATTATTATTATTATTATTGTTATTATTATTATTATTATTTTTAAAGTAGACTTCATGCCCAGCATGGGACCCAATGTAGGGCTTGACTCATGAACCTGAGATCAAGACCTAAGCTGAGATCAAGAGTCAGATGCTTAACCAACTTAGCCACACAGATGCCCCTAGACACTTCTTAAATTAGTTCTGAGATGGGCAATTCTTTCGCTTGTATCCCATTTTTACACAGGCCCCCACTGATGTGGTGGAAAGGTGTGGAGAGAGGGGAAGGCTAGAAGCAGCTAGAGTTAGGTATTTCTTTTCCTCCAGGTCTGTTAGGCTCTATTAAAATCCCAGCCGGTTTGGCATTTGGGGCTGTCTTAGTTTGTTTTGAGGGAAATCCCTGAAGAACAGAAAGCTCTGGGCAATACTTCAGAATGGCTGCTTCACCCTCTTCCTGTTGGGACCACAAGGGGATTTTTTCCATCTTTCTTCCTCATGAGAATCTGGTAGGGCTCCTGGAGGTTAAACTCACAAAGGCGCGGGGCCCCTTAAGATTGGACCTCTGCCCCCTGAACTCTTTAACCCTTGTCTACACTGGCCACACCAGCAATTCATCAATTACAGTTTAGCTTTTCCTCCCCTGGTAGTGGTTCAGACAGAGATTGATGCTCCAGTGGGTTGTGATTCTCTGTCTCTCCAATTTGGGGGCAGCCGTTTGTCCTGTGATCTCAGTTCTCTGATGGATCTAAGAAGAGTTTATTGATTTTTCAGCTTGTCAGCGACTTTCTCTTTTGTGCGGATGGCAGTGATGATTGCCAAGGCTGGACCAGGAAACCAGAAATCCAGGTACATTTGTAGTTGTAGGATTTCCTTTTTTTTTTTTCCCTTTCATTTTTAACGCTTTGTCAATCATTTAAAATTTTTTCTATGATTCCACTCACTATGGCCGTCTTTTTCTGTAGGTTTTAATCATATTCATTATAAAATACTTTTCTGTAACTTTTCTTATCTAGTATTATTTGCAGATCTATTTCCATTGACTGAATCTGGATTTTTTTTCTCGTGACTCAGTCACATTTGTCTGTTTCTTGGCATGTCTGGTATTTTTTATTGTATATCAGACATCATGGATGACAGGACACAGAGACTCTGGGTTCTGTTATAATTCTCTGAAGAGTGTTGAGTTTTGTTCTCCAGGGGGTGGAATTATTGGAACGTCACCAAAAGCTTGTGGAGGCTGGGCTTTTAAGTTTTATGAGGGTGGGTATTTTCGGATTTTGCCCTTAGTTCTAAGGCAAATCTCTTATTTCTAGAACATAGTCTTTATTACCAAGGTGTGATCCTTTTGGGGGTTAAAAGAAAAACTGAGGCGTTTACCAAGCTCCTCTGTCAGACTCCAAATTCTGTCTCCCCTGGAGCTAGCAGCAAATGAATCTCTTCTCAGCTTTTGGCCTTCCAGCTCTTTCTCTTTCCCTGGAATCCCTGGAATTCTGTGGGCAGTTCAGGCCAGCCACATATTTGAAGTTTATTGCTTTCAACTCCTCACTTGCAGAGGCTCCAAACTTCACTGTGTTGCCCCCTCAGTTTCCAGCTGCACTGTCCTTCCCAAACTCCATCCTCTGCCTTCTGCAGCCCATAGGACTGTGGCTTCCTGTTTGAGGTCTGGCTGACCAGAAGAGAGAGCTCAGGGAAAAAGCAGCTCTTCTTTTTAAAAATAGTTTTATTTATTTATTTTGAGAGAAAGAGAGCATGCAAGCGGAGGAGGAGCAGAGAGAGAGGAGAGAGGGAGAGAGAGAGAGACCCAATCAGGCTCCTTGCTCTCAGCGCAGAGCTTGACACGGGTCTCCATCTCACAGTTGTGACTTGAGCCAGACTCAAGAGTTGGGTACTTAACCAACTGAACCACCCAGGCGCCCCAAGCAGCTCTTCTTTCAAGAGCTGCCTTCGTCCACTTTGCTTTTTGTTCTTCTCCGTTGTTTCCAGGTGGCTGTTTCATGTATTCTGTCCACATTTCATAAAGCAGAAAGTCCTCTACCTTTGGATTTTTGAATATGTAATCCATATCATCTATTCCAGAAGCGAACTATTAAAATAAACAAGCATAGACAATTGGACAGTAAGACCTATGTAAAGGCGGACGATTATCTGACCTTAATTCAGAGGATGCCTTTCAAAGTCAGGGTGTACGAGCTCAGGCAAACTTGACGCAGGCCCCACCCCCACCAGCAGCGTGGTCTCTGGGGCATCACAGACGACGCCCCGCCGCAAGCCCCGCCCCCCTCGCCCGCGCGCGCCCGTTTCCATGGCGACGCGGCACCAGGCCGGGGCAGTCGAGCCACCAAGTGGGAGTGCAGCGACGGCAGAGGCGGCGGCAGAGGCGGCGGCAGCGGCGACATGAGGGCGGGGGTGGCGGCGGCCGGGCAGCGGCCCCCCAGCTCGGGGATCCCGGGCTCCCGGGGCACGTCGCGCCTGCGCCCGCCCGCCATCCTCCAGCCCGCGCAGCACAGCACGCAGGTTGGGCTCATCGAGGCGCAGAAGCGGGTCGTGGACCTGGAGAAGAGCCTGCAGTTCCTGCAGCAGCAGCACTCGGAGACACTGGTCAAGCTCCACGAGGAGATCGAGCACCTCAAGCGGGAGAACAAGGGTGAGTCCGGGCGCCGCGGCCGCGAGTGAGGCGTCTTCCGCGGCTGGGGCCCGAGGGAGAGGCAGACCTGCCGCTCCCGGGTGCCTCCAGTACCGAAACACTCGTGGACTCTAGAACACGAGGTTTAGAAACCCTTAAACAGGGTATAAGGAGGACACAGGGCAGCAAGCCCCACCCCGGGTCCTGCTACGTGGGTCTCGGACTCCCTGCCGCCTCCGCACCCCCTGCCTCCTCCGCACCCCCGGGCCCCAAACCTGGGTCTTCGTGGGCGGGGTCGACGGGGCCGCCCCACCATCTGGTGGGGTGGTCTGGCTGTGCAGCGTTTCCCACAGTAGGCCGGGTCGCAGTCTCCTCTCTCGGCAAGTCGGGCCCGCCTGTTCTAAAAAACTTCTATGGAAGTAAAAAGTGCGAGTGTACAGCTCAGTGATTTTCACAAACTAAACACAGATCGAGAGCCGACTTGCCATTCCCATCCAGCCCCTCCTTGGACACCTCCCCCTGCCCCCGCGTCTCCTCAGGGCAGGTCCTTCCTAACTTTGCCCCGCTGGTGGCTCCTCACCGCCATGGGCCAGGCCTGAAGCAGAACTTAAGGCCTATCACGGTGGGACACTGCTGTCCTCTCTCTTCTCCCTTATATGCTGTAGTTGGAACTCCTCCCCCCACATTCTTAGCCCTGTCTCAGTTTCTCCCCACCTTTCTCCTGTTGCCTTTACCTGAAGGGCTATTAGATCAAGGGATCACCATGATGTCAGGACTCCCTCCTCCTGACATAAGGAGTCTTGAGTCTCACCCCTGTCCCCTCCCTGATGCCCAGGCTGGATGTGGCCAGCCCACGTTCTGGGTGTCGCTTGATCATTGCTCTGACCACATTTGCTCATCCATGACTAGGGGCTCCTGGAGGACTGGGTCATCCTGACTCACTCACCTCTGTTCCCCTGGAGCTTGGGGCTCCACCTAGCAGAGGGTGCCCTATAGATGTCATGGGCAGAGGAATGGACTCCTGGCGAGGCTCTCACCCAAGGGCTCTGGCTCAGGGAACAGCTAGAGGCATTGCTGGCCCTAAGACACCCAGGGTAAAGGCTTGGCCCGTGGGGCAGTGTGTGAGGTCTCTCAGGGGTTCAGCGGGGAGTGCACAGGGCAAGCCAAAACCTCTCCTCCCCAAATGGCTGCAGTTTCAAAAATGACCAGAGCACATGCTTGCTTTCAGATCTCCATTACAAGCTAATAATGAATCAGAAGCCAAAGGAAGGTAAGACTGAGGCCCTTGGGTGCCTGATGGGAAATTACTTCTGTCAGGAATAGCCCCTCCAGAGTGCTTGTGTCTACCCAGCTAGCTGCACTGGCCCATGTACTATCCCAGTGGGGAGGAATCCTGGGGGACCTGGACAGACACCACTGCCCCCCACCCCCCCCCGCCATGGTGTGGGTGACTGTGCACCCAAGCACAGCAGGTGGGGCTCTCGGGGATCCCAAGGCCTGAAGTCTGCAGTAAGGAAGCAGGAAGAGCAGCTTGGGGTGGGGCTGCCGAGACCCCACCCCTGCCACCACCGCCCCGCCCCCGGGCCCCCAGCCTTGCTGCTCTGCTGGATTCTTTTACTTGGGTTGCTGCTATGGCAGCCCCCAGCCCTGTGCCGCTGGCACAGACGGCTCTGGGCACAGTCCTTCTGGGGATCCTCCCTGCCATGTCTGCTGTGAGCAAGTGTAGAGACAGAGAGACCTGCAGTCACTCGTCTAAGGCCCTTCCTCATCGTGACAGCCCCTTTCTCTTTGCCTGTCCTTCAGCCCAGCCCAGGGAGACTCAGGCTGTGTTGGGCCTGTTCCCCCCACATACCTTTGGGGCCAAGTCTGACATCAAGAGGTGGTCTGAGAGGTGTTAGCCTGGTATGCCCCAGTCTGGGGATGTCCCGGGGCTCCCTTCCTAGGGGACATGGAATATGGGAACAGTGGTGGTGGGCCCTCCTCGAGCGGAGCAGAGCAGTTCCAGTGAGCTATCCTGGGCAAGTGGCAGGGCCTGTTAATGGTCCCAGTCCTGCAGGGTCGGGGGTCCCCAGTGGGATATCAGAAGAGGCCATCCTCCCATTCAGGGCCTGCTTCTTCGGGCCCAAGCCCGCTGCTTTCTGGATGGCCCTTCCAGAAATCACCTTCCCCTTGGCCTTGGTTCTGCCTCACCAGAGCGGGGGGGGGGGGGGGGGGGGGGGGGCTCTGCACAAACACAAACACAAACCGGCCTGCCGGGCCAGGAGGAAGGCACGGGTGGCCTGGCCCCTCCCAACAGCGGGGCACAGAAGTGTCCGGGAAAGCTGGGACCAAGGTGGTGCTGCCACCATCTCAGACTAACCGTGTGCATTTCCCACAGGCAGCACTTCCAATTCCAGCTTTCAGTCCATCAAGTCCGTCTCAAATTCGACCTTGTCAGTTGGCATGCCAGCACCCTCTGTGAACTCAGGGTCAGGGGAGGGGCACATGCCCCACTGGGGCCCTGGGCCCCGATGGCCAGTGTGGGGTGCTGACCAGATTGCACCTTTGCCAAGCTCTGTGGACTTAAGGGTTAAGGAGTAGCTGAAGGGAGCCAGAGAGGGTGGCCGCCAGCTGACACCAGCAGGAAGGAGCCGAGGCGGGGTGTGACAGGACCATGAGTTGGCCAGAGGGAGACTACGAAAGCGAAAGCGGGGTTGGCTACAAAGGAAGTGAACGTCAGATCAAGTCAGATCAACGTGGGGCACAAGGTCCTGTGGCAGGCACACCCTGCCTGCATACAAAGAGAGGAGCCCCTGAGCCTTCCTAAGTGGTCTTCCAAGGGCAGCCTGGCAGAAGCCCTGCTTGTCGTGTTTCCTGCAAGCAGGTGGATACAGGTGGGACAGCCCTGCCTAGCGTTCTGGGCTTGTGGTGTCCTCTGCAGAGTGAGGGGAGCTAATAGCCCCTTCTCTGCACTTGGCCTCCGTGAGAGGCCAGGCATCCTCCCCGGGAGTGGCCCTTGCCCCTTCCATGCAGGGCCTAGGCGGGCCGTGGGCCCTGTCCGTGGCAAGGAAGTCTGTGCAGGCCGGGTCCCAGAACTCTCATACAGTTTCATTTTGCCCAAAATGGGGTGCTGCTTCAGAGTCAGGGAACAGCTGCGGGGCCACCCTGACCCCTGGACTTCCCCGAGGCATGGGAGACTGACCCAGTACAAGTAGGGGGAGGCCAGCTTCTACAGCAGCAGTAGTTTTAGGGCGTTCAGCAGGCACCACCCACAGACCCCCTTTTTGGGTCACCTGGCAGCCCCCCCAATGGGGACTCTGTTACCATCTCTCCTTTACAAGGAGGAAACCGAGGCAGAGGGCAGGCGCTCCTTGGGCACTCACAGCCAATCCTGGAGGACGTGGGCCCTGGCTCTTGATGCCCACCCACAGTGACTGCCCTGTCTGGGTCTGATCTACAGCCAACTCTCAAGGAAAGGCCAGGCCCCGGCCCAGCTTCTCCAAGAAGCAAGACTCAAAAACTGACAGTCCTCCGAAGACGGACCTGGAAGAGAAGACCCCAGCTGCTGCCCTGTTTCACAACAGCAAGCGGGACCAAGCCCCAGGGGTGCAGGGGCAGGCCAAGTAAGGGCTCACCTGTACCCTGTGGGCCCAGCGTTGCATTTAGTAGGTTCACATTCTGGAACCAGCCAGCTGCCTTGCCCTTCCAAATGGGTCAGTCTCCAGGGTGAAAGCAGACTCACTCCAGGCAGGCCCATCTGGCGGGCAATGCCCTGTGCTGACCTGAGCCCACACGAGGGTGCCAACAGCAGCCCAGAGACTAATTTCTCACAGAAATGAAACAAAGTAACTTGGCCTTCACATTAGTTTGCTTTTCACCAAGACAACAAGCAAAAGAACAACAGTAAGTTGGGTTCCTGGGCTCACCCTGGGAAATGTGCTTGGCCTCCGCAAGGCACAGAGCCAGCAGGCCAGAGCAAGACCAGGGTTGACACCTGTTTCTGGGACTTCCTGGAAAGCAGCAGTGAACCTGGACTTTGCATCCGAAGAGACCCTGTTGTCCCCTGGGTAGTTCAGCCAGCAGGACGGGGTCCTGCTTCTCTGCACGGTCCTTACTTAGAGTCCCTCTCAACCAGCCCCACAGGTGTGGGGTCAGGACTGAGGGCAGTCACACAGCTTGAACCACATCTGACCCTCAGTGCACCTTGAGGGGAGAGGAAGGGATACGCCCAGGTCACAGCTGGCACCAGAGATGGCCCCCCACCCCCGCCACCTGGTGTCTGGAGCACCCTGGCCAGCAGAAGGGAACCAGACCCCGACGAGGCTGTGCAGACACACCCTTCTTCCCCACACCAGCCGCACACTGGTGTGGATGCCGCCCTCAAGAGAGGTGGTGGGTGGTTAGACCAATCCTGGCAGGCTAGCTCTGGGCTGCTGTAGTGCCTGTTCCAGAGATGAAGAAGTGGAGACGTCCAGTGCAGCAGCCCCCTGGGTGGCAGGCAGCCAGCACAAGGGCAAGCAGCCCCCCGTGATGAATCTGCCCCTGCACCTGCGCAAGCCCACCACGCTTCAGCAATGCGAAGTGGTCATCCGCCAGCTGTGGAACGCCAACCTCCTGCAGGCCCAAGAGGTGAGGCTCAGGCAGCGGGGACCCCAGTGCCTCCGCAGACCCCGCCCACTGCCCCTCTTCTCCCTGCCTTCCAGCTGCAGCACCTCAAGGCCCTCCTGGAAGGGAACCTGAGGAGGCCCAAGGCTGCATCTGAGGAGGCCCGCCCCAGCTCTCCCAAGTGAGTGATTCGGCGTGGCCCCCACCGCATCCCAGTGAGGTCTGCTCTTTTGGGGCTCACTACCGACTCCTCTTTCACCAGGGACCAGGAGGCCCTTCACCAGGGAGCCATGCAGCTCCCCAAGGTCCCCACCAAGGGCATCCCCGAGAAATGGTGAGTCCCACCGGCAGGGGGAGGGTGGGGTGGCCTGAGCCCAGTACATAAGGGGCAGGGACAGCTCAGTGCCTTGCCTGGGGCCCTGCTGCCAGCCAAGTCTCCGCTCCTGCTCCCGGGGGCACCTGTAGTGACCTCCCTCTGCCCTACCAGCCTGATTCTGAGCCCTATGCCCGTGGCAGAGCGCCCCATCCTGCCCGCGCTGAAGCAGACCTTGAAGAGTAACTTTGCTGAGCGGCAGAAAAGGCTGCAGGTGGTGCAGCGCCGGCGGCTGCACCGCTCTGTCCTTTGAGGCGGGCGCCACGTGTCGGCGTCTGCATGCCAGGTCAGGGCCAGGCCAATGCCCTACAGCTGGAGACGCTAACCCTCTCTAGATAGCGCTTCAAAAGAATTCGAACACGTTTAGGCCGCGCGAAATTCCAGATAAGCAAAGTTCATGGCAGATAAAGTACTTGGTTGCTCTCAGAACCGAGACACTATTTTCTTGCTCGGTATTTTGCTATTCTGCATTTACACAAAAACACATTAAATAAGTATTACCCTACCTGTTGAAGACTGGAAATAAAGCTCGTTTCTCCCCTTGTGAACCTCATCCCTCACCGCTATCTGACATGGCTGCCCTGCCCTGTGCCCCCAGCTCTGCTCCCTGCGGTGGGAGGGGCCCACTGGGGCAGTCACCAGGACTTGTCCAGGGCCTGGTGGGTGCCCTGCGCCACGGGCAGGCACAGCATGCACCCTTCTTTGAGTGCAGGGGGTTTCCTGGCCCTTGGCTGGGCTGGGCCTGCCTTCCAGGCACAAGGGCAAGTCCCGTCCCTCCTGCCACAGCGCCGTCCAGCCCCCACACTGACAATCCCAGCTAACGAGCCATCCTACCGAGCTGCCTTCTGCTGTGGAGGGCCACGGCCATGGGAGAATGGTCCTCTCCAGGGCGCTAGGGTCCCACCCTGAGATTCCCACCCAAGAGCCTCACCACCCCTTGACTCACCAGAACCGGAGCTTCCTATGTCTCATGGGTGTGGTCAGTTTAGTGTCGACCCTCCCCTGGCAGGACAGGGCTACTGGCCCCACTGGCCATTTCCTCAGTGCTGATCTCTGCCTCTTCTTTGGGCAGCAGGAGCTTTGCCAGAAACCTCGGGGTAAACCAGGATGAGGCACTGATACTGTCAAAAAAGGGTGAACTAAGGTCTGGGCATCCACGGCCATCTCCAAGGTGAGGAATCTGGCTCGGCCCTGAAAGCATACCTCACTGGATAGTGGTCCCAGACTTGGTGGGAGGGGACACAGTGACAAACTCATGACAAACACAGGAATAATAAATTTATTATAAGAACCACAGATGACACGGTAGTGCACATACAAAAGGGGAAGCTTCTCATGGCCAGAGGGCTGATGCCCTGTCAGGGAGCTTTCACTCTCTGGAGCAGCTCTGATGACGCCAGGTCCTGAGGATGCTGCCCTGACCCAAGAACAGGCCCAAGTGCCCAGTGAGTGGGCACGGTGCCAGGTACAGGATCCACTCAGGTGTCCCTCCTCCCTAGGCACCCCCACAGTGCTGAGCAGACCCCCATGGCTTAAAGGGAGAATGCCATGAGGTATGAGTCCCAGGTGATGGCAGGGGATTCGCGACTGCCTGCTGGCCGACTTTCCTTCTGAGACGCAGCCAGCGGCCCTTGGATCCAGGAGCTTCCCAGTGGCGTGCCCCCCACGGCAATGGTGGAAGGGTCTGAACCCAAAACCGTGACCAGAGAATTCTGTGTGTGTTTTCAGGGTTTCCTATGCTCTCCATGTTCCCCTACAGAAACAAAAAGTTTTCTGGCACACACACAAGAGGCTCTAACGAGACCTGGAGTTCTCCCCCAGGCTGCTGAGGAAGGACATGGGCCCTGGAGAAGCCAAGGGGACAGCAGCCCAAGGAGGAGCACACAGGGCTGAGGCATGTCCGACTCCCGGGGGGGAGTGGAGGTGGGGGGAGTCCCAACCCCACCACGAAGCAGCCAGCTCCACAGCCACCTGCCCGAGTCACGTACAAGTATGGGAAAATGTTTGGCAGGTCCCCAAGGCAGAAGATAAAAGCAGGAAAGCTAATCTAAGCCCAGGTTCTCTAAGGGAGCCAACACCTAGAAATGTCCAACGTGAGGTGCATGTCCGCTGTGGCCCTGACAGGGTTGCCGGCTATCCCCGTGGTCCCCAGTGGGTGGGTGGCTAGGCGGCGGAGAGGCAGGCCTGGTGGATGCTCTGCGCCCAGGTGTTGAGCAGGGCTGTGACCGAGTGCTTGTCCGGGAGCTGCAGCAGCCTCGAGGTCATGCACCGGTGCACTGACTGCAGGAAGGGGTTGGCGTCTGCAACAGAGCAATGGGCCATGAGTGCCGCTGTGACCTCCGCCAGGACAGCCAGTGCTGGGCCTGACCCTGGGCTGCACAAGCAACTCTTTATGAAAGGCCACCCCACAGACACAGGGCTGGCGTCTGGGGCATCAAAGCCAGTCAACATGACCAGGATGCCATCTCCCGCACACAGTGGGGCGGCCAACACGGTCCCCTCCCAGGCCCATGCGTCAGTGGAGAACTGGAATGTGAACAGGTCTGGAGCCCAGGGCTTTCTCTCCGGGACAGCCTTGGGATCCCAGCGCTATGCACCAGCTCTGCACTGCAGGGGGACTGGCCACCATCAACAGGGGTCTCTCCGGGCCTCTGGTTTGAAGCCATGTCACCCAGGTGGGTCTCCATAAACCCAAGCTCCTTCTGTACTCCCGTAACAGCCTTGCAGAGGCCCACAAAGGCGGTTGGACCTGCTCGCCTCTCTCTCACTACAGGTGACCGCCCTGCAGACACAGGATGGACCCCTTTCTTCCCAAGTGACTTCTGGGCAACCCACTCCTGCCCACAAAGGGGCAGCAGAGAAAGGGGAGGAGGGGCCTCAGCTGCGGGGCACAGAGCAAATCTCGGTTGCCCTGAGCTGATGCCCCCTACCAGGGTCCCTAGACGGCAGCCGTGAGGCCTCCCCAAGGCTGTCCTCTTGGCTCACCGTACTGCCACTGCCTGTCAATCCACAGTGGGCTCTGGGCGGGGTAGTCGGCAGGCACACTGAGCTCCAGCGGCGGCACGCTTGGGAGATCCTTGTCATCTGCAACACATGTGTCTATGCCTGTGACCTGGCCCAGGCTGCCCTGCCTCATAGCCCTGCTCTAAACAGGGCTCTTCATATCCCAAAAGGTTCTGGTGAGGCTTGCTGCAGTCTGGAGGTCACTCTGATTCCCACTTCCACATCTCCCTAAGGCCTCAGGCAAGCACAGCCATATCTGGTTGGGAGGGAGGGGCTTCCCTGGCAGGCCGGTGAGAGGTAAGAGTCTGTGGGCTCAGGGCTCTGCCCTCAGAGCACCTCCTGGGCCAGGTATGTGTGAGGATCCAGGAGGACACAGGGATGGTGGGCTTCAGGGTGTGGTGTGAGCATGCCTGTTTGTGGGAGGCCAAGTGCCTGTCCACATGGATCATGCGGGCCTGTGCTGGGCCTGCTCTAGGGCCTTGGGCTGTAGTTCAGGACTCACTCTCCCATAGCACCAGCCCCGCCCGCCCTCCCCTGTACGCACCTAACTTGCATATCAGGTGGACGGTGCCGTTGTTACTGCAGTGAGATGGGTCCAAGTTCACCAAGAACTTAGGGTCTAATCTGGCCACCTCCCCCTGGAGCACGTTAGGAATGCTCTGCCGTTCATCGTCTTCAAACCTACGCTTCCGAGTGCATACCACCGGGGCCCTGGAAGAGACCACCACGGTCACCACACCACACTAGGCTGTGGCCCGTGGCCCACGGCCCACCACCCACTGCGAGGCTGAACCCTGGACTGTACGTACGTAATGGGTGGGCCGTGGATGGCCGTCATGGCTGGCACGAATGTACGGTACAGGGAATGGTTGAAGACAGGTGAGCGGATGTTGGCCAGGACGGCATCCAGGAGTGGCTGGCACAGGTACTGCTGCTTGGTTGGCGGCACCGGGGGTGGTGGGGGCGTGGGCTGTGACAGGATGGGCAGTGGGGACGTCAGCAGCCCACTCTTGGGGAGGCTTTCCAGACCCTGAAGTCCTTATCCTTCACAGCCAGACTTCTGTGGCTTCCCCACAACCTCTGCCCCCCTGGGGACAAATACGGCTGATCCTGGATACATTCTCCTGCCTTCTGCAGCCTTGACCTTCCCCAGAGTTCCCTTCCCCCAGGGCTTGGACTGGGGCTGGGCAGGGCTGGCTGGAGGCCTGATGGTGGAGATGGGCATACAAGAAAGCCCATGCACCTGGGGGCTGCAGAAAGCACCCCAGGACCACAGCCACAGGGTGACTTCTCATGTTCCCACATATACTCTCCTTCCGCACGGCAGACCTGACCTGGCAAAAGACTCCTGGGCAAGGTCCCCAGGCTGAGCAGCATGGCCCCTCTGCCCACTCCTGACTGTGAAGGCTTCTCTCAGCTTGTGGTTCTGAATTCTCCCCACAGATGCCTGTGGCCCTTTGAATACCACCAGGCCATGGTGCCCCACTCACCACTGCCATGTCATTCTTGAGCTTCTCCAGGGCAATCTCACACTTCTGGAGTGTTTTCAGGGGGCACCTATGGGGAGAGGGGATGTGACTGATTCTGTGCTCAAGGATGAGGTGTCAGCGGCTCTTGAGCACTCATCCCAACCGCTCCCTGCCTAGCTTGTCCTGGTGTGCATGGAACCAGCCTTGGCCACCAGAACCCTCCACAGGAGCCCCAATCATTGAACTATTCCTAGACCCAGAGTATAAGGCAAGATGCTCCCACGTCCAGGAGCTGTCCGGTCCTGCTCATCAGAAGAGGGCATAAAGGTGATGGGTCAGGGGGAGAGACAGAGGCCAGGTCCCTGCCCCAAGCCCTGGAGTCCCAAAGAGGGATTGAGCCTAGAGGCTTGAGTGCTGCCCAGCTCCAATACATCTAGTTCTGCAGTTTCTAGCATTTTGCACGGTAAATAGAACAGAGAAGATCTTCTAGAAGGGAGCATAGCCAAACTGATGCAGAAATAGGGACAGAATCCAAAGGCCAGTCCATGTGCACAGTTCTGCAGAGCTGGCCCGTCTCTGGCGTTCAGAGCAGCACAGCTGGCAGGTGGGGGCAGGGCACGTGTGCCATGTTGTGAACCAGGGCTCCAATGCCTTACAAGTGCTTCTCAAGGCGATGTCTTGTTTCATTTTCACAGCCAACCTGGGTGAGCCATAGTCACTCCTTTTGCAACGGAGTAAATGAGATGCAGTCATTTGCCCAACGCCACTGGGAAGTCAGGGGCAGGGCAGGGGCTGGATACTGGCAAAGACAAGGGGCCAAGGGCTTGGAGGCACCTGTGGAGGCCCGAGGCCCCTTCTCTAAACTCCGTCTCACCACCAA